>NC_143577.1:40233045-40479371 GCF_048544385.1 Mastigoproctus giganteus
ATAGATTCCCAAACAGCTCATTTATAAGCTGATGGACCATTCAAGCGGTTGCTATGACAACTGATTCCAGGTATACGATTTTCCAAGATATTTCCGGCAAAGGGATATTTATTGGGATTACTGAGCGTTAGCTGTCAAGCCTTCGGCCTACAGATATCATTCAAGCAGTGCGAAAACAGCAAACATTCGCTTCATCTAAAAGAAATCCTTTCCTATTCAGTCAATCACTTCCAACAGCCTACAACTTAATACGATATAAGTACGAATATCGAGCAAGTCACTTGGTGGAATATGAAAGTTTTATCATATCCAAACAAACGCAAGTGATCTAATTGAAATGGGACAAAAACACACTCTGTCTTGTCTCTCTTTCTTCTTTGTTTTGTTTAACTGGGTCAATATATTGAGTGTTTTTCAATTGCAATTATAAAAAGCGAAATTACTGTAGAGTCAAAAAAAAAGAGCAGTTACATCTTACCAAATGCACTCCGCTTGTTGCTGTCCTACAACAACTCCAGAGCACAAGAAATGTAGTTGGATAAAGGAGACTCGGCATGCTTAATCCACCATAACCGTTACTTCAATGGGGTAATCAAAATATCGGGGAAATAATAAAATCATTTTATCTTTCTACCCAGCTTTTCCATGCTTGCTGTGGATTTCCAAGGGGCACGAGACGCGCGTTGTTATTTAGCCGATGGGAATCAATCACCATTGTAAAAAAAGAGTAGCACTCTCAAAGGTGCTTCATATTTCCTATATTCACGGTAGATTGCTCCGCATAGAGAAAAAGGTTATGACGGCGACTGAGACGACTCAATCACCGAGATTTATCAAGCCAAACCTCAAGATCTTTATAATGATAGCCATATGTCACACTGCTCCTCGCAAAATACTGAACTACGCCATAAATAATTCCCTACTGTTCGGCTTTCTGCAAGTTGCGCTACTTTGCTCTGGAGTATCTAAAAACTTCCTTAAAGGCAGTACAGAAGGGTAATGAAAATACACAGATGTCTGCTCTTCTATGGTTCTTTTAAATGCTTTCTAGATCTCTCCCTCTCTATAAATGTTTTTCATGATTTCCATTCTTCTGACTCTTTCTCTAATCATGGATCCCACGGTAGGTGGAATGGATACGAATGTTTGTTCTATTCTCGCGTTGGCTTGATGCTTCCTGGGATTTCAAAATATTATAAGGCCACATATCACGATACTCTTTATTTTTAAAGTGCAACCAAAAATATTTATTGGAATTCTACAATGATCCAAAGTTGGTATGATTAATGTTTAAAATAGTAGCTATATCATTGGTAAACATTAGTACATGGTTTATAGTTATGCATCAATTCTTCTACTAGTTGTTTATAGTTATGCATCAATTCTTCCACCAGTTGTTTATAGTTCTGTTCTTTCTTATTACCTAGTTTTTGTTAGAGACACTCTTATCAGGAAATTTATATTTGGGAATTTGTATTCATATTTGGGAATTTTTACTTTAGATAGTTAAAAGAGTCACTTTTTTGTCCAAGCCCTTCATAAAATGTTCAATCAATCCAGCTTTATATGCAACGAAAGAAATACCAACTTGAAGATCCATTAATGACGCATATATGGCATTAATTTATCCCAGAAAGAACTCTTCACATTGGAACTCTTCACAAAGAACGCTCTTCTGGTTCTCGACAATTCCACAAGTAAAAGAAACGGCAATACTTGGTTATTACACGCTGCAATTCAAGTAAATAAAATTGCAGTGACCTTAAAATAACCACATAACTGTCAGTGATATTCCTTACATTTTATTGCATTCAAAGTTTGGGACATATTCTCGTAGATTTCCTTCATTCCAACGGAATGGGCCACGTATATTGTATGCTTCGCGTTTCCATTAAGTAATAAAACTGTCTCTAAAATTACTTCGGAAGAATAAACGAACAGCTGCCATTCTTCATCTTTATATTCAAATCCCAAAAGATTTTTATTTTTCATCCTAAAATACATCTCGGACCACTTTTTTTCAATAGCAGAATCATTGTGTGGACACTCTACAAATGCCTCATCAGAGTCACTATCACATTCTAATTGAAATTCATTAACATCCACTGTTCCTCATGCTTCGAATACTCCTGTCCCATCAACCTCAGATACAGTTTTACCATTTCCAGATTCTCCAACGAAGAATTAAATCAGTTCCCTTTAAAAAAATTTATTTGTCCTGTCCCGAAGATTCTTCCAACAACAACAGAAACATTTAACCAATGTAAATTTTTCTGTTTATACTCTGAAATGGTCACATTGGGTCAGAAGATAGATAAAGCACACAAGCATATCTGGACATCAATAGAAAACATTAAAAAAGGAACTTTCTACCAAATAAAAACATCAGCAAAAAGAATGCAATGAAAGGGAAAGAAAAAAGGATGTAATAGATTTGAATGAAAATCGAAATTCAAACAAAGAAACTTTAAATAATGCAGACTTATAAGAAAGAACTGAAAGCAGCAACTGCAAAGAGAGTTGGGCCAATGATTTTACTACTAGAAAGAAGATTAAATCAAATTTATCAAAATGTCGAAGGTGGCTCCACGAAATATGTACTCTTTACGAAAGTGGAAGAGAAAACAGAAATAAAAACACTTCAAAACAAAAATTATTGTTTCGGCATTTCTCTTTAAAGTGAGGAAACTCCCCACAGGGTAAAAGAGAGAGGCCCAAACACATATGTTTGATTTCTTTTCATTTTTGACTGCTAAGGCAGTGTCCATGCTGGTAACACGATAGTTATAATGACAGTCCAACCCACACCGGATGGACGAGTCCCAGGATCAAATACGTCAATGACGCGATGAATTCTTATGGCCTTTTTTCCCTCCATGACTGAGCTAGCCTGTCACAGGCGTAAGCCTCTTTAAAAAGCCTCTTTCTCCCGTAAACTCTGGCCCTGCTTGCCGAAGTGTCCCTACATTGATATTTTGGTTATCAACTTCAATGTCCGGTTTAAGTTCAATAATCCAATGACTGTAGATTATTGTTATACACATTTTCTTTAATGTTCTCCACAAAAAACTAACACGAAGGTAACAAGTCGAAGGATCATGATGGCCATAACCCTTTCAAAAAATTGCTCCGACCCAAAAATTCTTCCAACAGATTCATAATCGAATTGACCGTATGATAGATGATAGCTTCTTGTTGGAACCAACAATATCTTTCACCTTCTTCAAAGAAGGTAACAAATCTTGTGACAGTCTCCTGGCACTTTTCGCATTTATTGTTCCATTGAAAAACGTAGTCCACCAATACGCTTTCGTGACATAGCGAACTGCACTCCGATTGTAACTGGGTACAAGGGCTCTTAAAAAATGGTGCGGGGATTCACAGAAATGGGACCATTTTGACTGGGATCATAATATACATTAATAAATTGTTTATGTAACCAAGGATAGGAAACCGTAGACATATACAGCATCATATGGACAATATACTGTATTATCACTCTTAACCCCTGGCCTGGTGGCCGTGAAGGGTAATATTACAATGTCTTGTATCAATTAGTATTATTATTGTAATAAAGATTCGTGCATTGCAGATGGGCAAATGAGTTGGTTCTCGGGTGGCCCTAATATGACAGTTTACCTCCTTGAAGAATTCTCCAGTGCGGCACGGTAGACCCAGTATGTGCCTCCTTGTTTGTGAGGGATTCTTGGAATGCACCACGACACTTCTTGTAAGGTTTAAACCATTTAGCATGAATAGATACAGGTCTGGTAATTGTAGTATCGAAGGAAAAATGGCCAAGCATTTTCTCAACAAGAGTTTGTTTTTTTTTTACAGTATGAACATTAGGATTTCCAGCTACTCAGTGTACACACTTATAACAATTAACATGCTCATTTTATTTCTATTACAAAAGGAATAAATTGGCTAGATGTATGAGACAGTTCCTTCCATAGCCATTATTGAAAATGAAATTTGATTTTCGACAATAGAGTTATTGTACTTGAGGAGTTTTTTTCCTGTTGGATAACCTGCTAAACCTGCTCTTTCTACAAAGTGTTTTGCGACATCTACATAAGAAAACAGTTTGCATGAAGTCATTCCTAGAACATTCTAGACAAAAGATTTATGTACTCCTAAGGAGGAAATCTAAAATAATTAATGAACAAGCAGCACATCATCAGGTGAACAATTTTCCTTTGAACACAACAGAAACAACACAGGTTCGGTCTACTATCGTACAAGACACCACAGAATTAATTACCGTAAAAGACAGCCCAACTCGTCTATGAAAAAAGTTTCTGAGTATTTAGACAGAAGGTCGTAGAAAAAAAAAGATCGTTGATTTGATCCTACAAGGGCCATCATTATCACATCAAGAACAAGACATACCACACTTCTGCCAATACTAAAAGGAGAGAAAGAGCGAAAGCAGCTGCAGGCTATGCAAGAAAATTAGTATTGACCTCTGGTGTCCTAAAGACTAAGAATGAATCGGATGGACTCTCTAAAAACAATTCAGAATAGATCATCGCAAATTCTCCAACTCCATTAGAAAGACTTAAAAGAAATTGTCTGATAATATAAGAATGGATGGTTATTCTCTGAATAGTAATAAGTTATTTATTTGATAATTGAATTAAGAAAAGGCTACGAAACGCATGTGAGCTCTTGCAAAGTCATGTCAGTGCATTTTCCATTTGAATACCAAACTCGTAACTTCCTTACCTTACCATAAATCGTAAAATTGCAATTTAATTAGATGTAGCGCATAATTCTTTACTAACAGGTCTGCAGCATTCCTTTCTTTGTGTTCGTATTTGCTAAGTGTTTAACAACTATGCTAAGTTTAGACGCAAGGTGACTGTTAATGGAATGCAAAAAGAAAACTGCTAAATCTATAGGAGGGACTGCCTATTACGGAGTGCAATGAAGAATGATGCGACACAATGATGTCTGAAGAGGGTGGTACAGCCAGACACCCTTGTATCGAGGCAGGAATGACGGGAATGTAATTATAAGGTGTTTCTTAGATGCTGGGGGAATTAATTGCCGTAAGGTAATGATGGCGTCCACACACAGACAGAAAAAAAAAGTTTCACTCTTGTGCAGATGTTGCGGATTACAGTTGCCAGGTTAGGAGAAACTCTGAAAGCATTCATTATCTATCGCTTCTCGTCTAATCCGACAGGAGGATTTCGTTAATCTTCACTTTACCAGCTTATTATTGAGGACTATTAAATGCCTGTGTATAGTACGAGATAATTGGATAACACATTTTATGCCATTTTTGCGCGCTTTTAATTTTAATTGACTTTGTATATTTTAATGGTTGCCTCGCGAATACTTTGTTTATATCTAAACCCATTTCAATGTTTCATCTGAGCTACAGATTGAAAGAGAAATTGTTCTACAAATATTCTATCATTGCATTAATTCTAACGCAATAGAAAATTTGCAGTACATTATTTAATATTACTTTAATTTTAATCTGGCATTATGGTATCTAAAAGGAGAAACTGTTGCCGAATAACTCCAATTGTAAACCAGCTCCAGAGATTAAATGGCCAGCTCTCTGGTTATTAAAAAATTAGAAGGAATAACTCACCGATGACTATGCAAACTTTTATACCTTTTTCTTTTTTTCATACGCCATATTAAAAACAACGAGTGAATCTTCCACTTGTCACTCGTCTGCAGAAGAATGGGTTCGATTCCTGTCGTTGGCTGCAGAAATTTCTAGAGGTTTCTTTAATCGAGGTTGAATTAGCCGATCATTCAGGATTTTTCCCCCGTGAGTTACTCAATATTTTTTTAGCGTCAGGCATATCAAAGAGGCACGTGGAAAGAGATACATTTATAATAGTTAATTCAGGGGATCACAAAGCTGTATGCATTTTTACAAATTTCTAAAGATATTTGTAGAGTCATATTAGAAATGAGCTTATAGTCTTAGTGTGTCCTGTCTTGTTTGTCACTGGGTATTTGCAAGACAGTTTGAAGAAAATTATTTAACGTAAGGAGACGAATTGCTTATGTATCTTTAATATGCCCAGTACTGAGCATGCTCATCTATTCTTAATGTTTGACATTCTAAGAAGATAACGTTCAGACCCTATTGAATTATAACGCAAGCAAGGCTGATAGTATCTGAAGGTTGGCAAATCTATGAGGGTTGTTTAAAAAGTAGTGGCAACGCTTTCATGAGCGGAAGTTAGATGATAGGCTACGTTTAAAAGAATGTAGGACAGTTTCGTTGGATGGAGGAGGAGTGCAAATGCGTGCTGCATGCGCTACGTTTAAAATCTGCATGCGCACATTTTATTCCTCTTTGTAGAGGAATAAAATGTGCCAAGTAGGATCTGATCTGATTTTGCATGTTTACAATAAATTAACGTCAAATTATTATAACCCTTTAAAAAAAATAAATAAAGATTGCCTGATTTCTTAGCATGCCCCTGCGCTAAATATAAGATCGGACCAACCAAGAAAAAGTTTAAAAATACGAAGATGGTAATGGCTAAGGACAATAATGGCATCCACAGAGGATAGGAGCAATCTAAGATATCCCACAGAAACTGTATCATTTCGTCGTCAGTCAACACCAACTGTCGCTTTCCTAATTAACGAGGAGGTATACACAAACACAGGTGTCGGCTTATTATCTCCATCGCACACCCTTCCCGCTACGAAGCAGCAGCATCTTACAGAGGTAGCTACGTACCAAGCACTTGCATACCTTATTAATATGTAAACTGCATGAAAACTGATCATGCCAACATCCGGGCATGTATCGCCCCATAGCTGTCTCATCCCGTAAAACTCGAGTCCCATTTTCCGGCGGAGTATCGATCCGGACTCAAAACACGTTCCCGTCAACAGCAGCTGGTGACACAGATTGTGGGCTAAACGGCCCACTTCAGGCCGCACGAGCAGAGCCGCTACGCTGGATGCTGATCAGATGGTTCAAGAACTAATATAATGAGATGTAGAGTGACACGGCCGGGTGAGCCTAGAATGGCTTACTGGAGCGTGGTCCCTTAGGCTTAGCTGACCACCCTATCTGCTTATCGTTGATCCCACAATGCCTTGCGTACAAACAGGGAAAAGGGAGAGGGTTTTCGGTGGGGTTAAGGTACCGCACCATCTTCCAAATGGAAATTTGCTTCTTCGTACACGCTGCGTGCGATCCGTGGCAGCTGTGTTGCATGTCGTCAGAGTTAAAGATAGATTCTTACAAAAACTTCTCGGGGCACTTATTGATTGCCGCATCCACTAGTTTTGTAGAAACAGTTTAGCTGAGTGTAACTGCTCCATGGTCATTTCTAATAACACTGATAATCATCAGGAAATATTTCAACTCGTAAAACACGTATAGAACAGCATTTCTACGCAAATTTAAAAATAACAAAACATTAATGCTCTTAAAACAGCAATATTTTCTTTAAGAGCATTTTAATAATGCGCTTAAAGCATTATTAAAATTAGCTCAAATAAATTTAAGCGAAAGCCTCATCTACAAAAACATCTACAGTATAAACAGCCTCATTCTGTGAGGAGTAACAATGAGCCAACTACAGTATAACTGTATCTCGCATTGAGTTGAGACTGAGATCATAATTGATGTCATGACTGGGTAAAGTACATCAAACTTTCATAACAGCAGATGGAAGTTTTTTTCCAACGATCAACCACCCCGCTGGCTGAACGAAAACTTCCACACATCTATTCTGCAACCATCCTTCCTCAGTTTGAATTTATGTCCCTACATGTGTGTTGTCTGAGCAAGAGCAAAAATGCCATCACAGTTGAGTTTGTTCAATCCATTCAAGGACTTAAGCACCTCAATCAGATCACCTCACAGGTGCCTGGTCTTCCGAACCTGCAATTTACAGAAATGAATTTCTTGGTAAGAGCACCTCTTTGTTCTCCCCTCACCAATCTCGTTGCCCCTCTCAGAACACTTCCAGCAAATCCACGTCCTCCCTAAAATGGAATATGGTTGATTAAACTTAATTAATGCTTAACAATGCTTAGTTAATGTCAAGTCTTTATATACACAGTGCAAGTTTTAACTTCGCAACGAGTTGCCACTATATTGCGCTACTTTTAAACGCCTCTGTTGCACAATTCAGCAATTTGCAGATTAACCTTATTGCAATAAGGTTGTTCGAAATTAATACAGTACTAGTGCAACTCGTTGTGTTGCATTAACTAATCAGTTTAAATGCTTCTGTCTGCAGAAAAACAAGAGAAAAGAAAAGGATAGTTCTCCTAACACCATATAATTTAATAATCGTTGTATAATTTAATTCATAATTCGTAACTAATATCATGGATTTATTTAAGTAATAATTTCATTGATCTTTATTGATTCGGACGTCATTTTTTTTGAAAATAACCTTCTTGATAGACATACAAAGTTGAGGTTATAAGACTAAACAATAACCATAAAAGACATTTTGTTTATATTAATAATTGTAATAATTAAGAGAAAATAATCTGCACTTTAGAAATGTTGAAAACTTTAAGGAAGATATTAATATCCAATTTTTTCTTGAGGTTGAATACGCATAATTCAAGTTAACCCGAGAAACAGATTTGCTACTAAGTACATCGATCTCATATTGTGGAGCACTTCACCACGAGTTGCTTCGGTATTGCACTACTCCAAATAAAAATAAATAATTTTTATTTTGAGTACATTGCTATTTATATAAAGTACATGCCATTACTCATGTCGTGGTTGCGACCCTTTTTGGGGTCTTATTGATAGGTAAATAGGCACAACGAAGACCTGAACTACCAATAATGAGATCGATGAATAAAAAACCTAGTAAGATTAATTAAGGTTTACATTCGCTGCACTTTGACACCCCACAGTCTAAGTTGCCTTGGCTCAAATTTGAAAGGTTTCTTTCCAAAAAAAATTACACGATCACCTCAGCATTTAAAAAAATATGCATCACCTTTAAAATCGCCATTCGTCTTCTTCCTTCCATCTTAAAAATTTCTTCTGACCTTTCCAGGCTTGCTCTTCTTATTCTTGCACTTAAGAGAGGGTTCGTCTTAGCTCCTTCATTGATCTCCTGTCGAATACTGGGATCAGCAACATACTGGAAACGTTATTCGCCACACATTCTGCACACGAAACATATCATCTACACCTTCGGCGATGTAGTTGCACGCGACTCGGCTGACCGACAGAGCTGTCTGTGAAAGGATAAAATTATTGGTGACTTGGGTGGGCAACAAAGATCAATATATTATCAAGAAAGCACTTGCTGAGGGAAATGTAATGGCCCCCTATACATCATTAATGTTCAGTTGGGACACATAAGTAAAGGCAAGAAGAGTCGGGAGAGGAAACTTTTGAAATATTAAACTTTCGACTGGAATCTCCGGCGATGTCATTAGCCTGTCGTACATATCTTGCATTAAAGCACAAGAAGGATGCGCGGCTTTTTTCCCTCTCTCTCTTGTTTCTATAGTGACAAGAGAAAAATAAATTTTCGCTTTCAAAGACAGGTGGTGACGAAATGTCATGTTTTCCGCATGCGCGCTCACGAAAACTCCTTGAAGTAAAACAAAAGTCGCTGAACCAATAAATTCTCAACTGTTTCATGACTTTGGAAGACTATCGATTGAAAGATCATTAAACGCCATAAATTATAAGCCTGTTTGCTATAGCCTTGACGTATGGAGGGCATCCAATAGATCAAAAGTGGTAATGGACTCTTTTTAAATTGTGAAGGCGCTTTCGTCAAGAAATAAATAAGGTGAAGGAAGCCGAAGGCACTTTGAAATGATCGTTACCTGGCAAGTAAATATGTTTCATTTACTTTTATCTACCAAAAAAAAAAAAAAAAAGGATTGTAGATCAAAAAATCAAGCAATTTTGGAAGACAAGTAGAGGAAGTCCTCGTTGTGCGTTTCTCCGCTGTACGTCGTTTCACTATTGTGTAGCCCCTTGTATATCACATGCACAGCCAGTGATAGCTCACAAATTTCGTAAAATCTTTATAAATTTCGTTGCAACTTTAATATTAGCCTCCAGTTCTTTTAAATGCTCGATCGTGTCCTTTGCTCATCGCCACTCAAGGAACGTAATCACGAAATTTATCAGAAAATAACAATTCGCTTTAATTGATCTTAAATAAATATAGAATTAGATATATGGGTTGACCAACGTATCTGTTCATCAGCAACTGTAAAAACTATTTGTTTAGATTTTACATTAAATCATTGCATTAAATTATTTACATACTATACATTTCTGATATAAATTAAGCGCAGTTTTTAAGGTAGTTCTGGTGATTGGTCCAGATTTGGTCCATAATTTGGCTTCTGTATGTTTTATTGGCTTCGAACTTATATGGATCTGTGGAGGTGTTGAAATTTTGATGGTGTTACATGGAAACATTCCTTTTAAGGTTTCCAGGTCAGTGAGCTTCATCCTAATTGGGTCGTGCTAGCTCTCGTGGTTTCTATTTCTTGCTTTTGGGAGTGAGATAATATCTTCCATCCATGGGGTATCACTCTGGTGAGTTAGCAGCTTTAAAATTGTGGACAGATTTTTTTTTTTAGAACAGTGAGCTTCCAGGAGGTCATGCCTAGATTGACTAGGAGAATAAATTTAGAGATGGTGGAATGGTTCCCTCCCAGATGGTTCAACCACAACAAAATTGAGTATTCCATCGTCAGGAATCTGCTACGCACAGAGGCAGGTGCTGAGAACCAGATTTCAGATACATATAAAGGTATAGGTGTGAGACATATATCAATTCTGGGCTATCCTGATGGATAGCTCAGAATGCAGCATAGGTCTCCTTCTTTGCTTTATGAAGTGTTCTTTGAAATTTAAGTCTTCATCCCACGGAAGCCCTAGGTCTGTCTGCGATGAAACTTTTGGAATTGTCTCACCATTAACTGTAACTCGGATGTCATTCTTGAACTTCCTCTTCGTGATTGTCAAGCAGGATGGCTTGGCTTTAAGTTGGAGTCCAACTAGCTGTAGGTGGCCAATTAACTGTTGGATTTTCCTGGAGGTTTCATTATTAATTTCTTGAATCAGGTTGGGTATCAGTATTTGGGTACCAGTATTTGGGTACCAGTATTAGTATTAGTACCAGTATTAGTATTAGTATTAGTATCAAAGGGCTCCGTAGCCGAGTGGTAAGGAGCGAGAGTGCAGTGGCACACGCTCTTTGAGTAGACCGGGGTTCAAGCCCCTGATTGCTAAATACAGTCGATCTGCCAACCCGCACTGGACCAGCGTGGCAGATTATGGTCCATTTCCCTCAGCATGAATTGTTGAGGAGGCTTCCATCCTGCAGTGGGTTGATAATGGCTGCAATTTATTATTAGTATCAGTATTTTCAATAATATACAAGTAAACAAAGTTTATACAGCACCAGCCAAATATATATATATAATTTGTCCAAACTTTCGTTAAATTTACTCAGACTATTCACCTTCCACATTAGGTAGAATTTTATTTCAGAAATTGATTTCTCTTTGGTTGAATACGAATTTCCACACATCTATTCGACCGCCATTCTTTTCCAATTTCAATTCATACCCGCTTCTACGTTTCATCTGAGAAAGGATAAAGATGCCAACGCCATTTAGTCTATTTTATACATTTCAATTAAGTCACTGGGCAGTTGATTAGTCTCTAGATATTGCAGTTTACGTAATCCAAATCTTTCTTGGTAACAGTACCCTTTGGGAACCTGACTAATCATGTTCCTCTTCTCTGCACATTTTCCAACAGATCTGTGTCATTCCTAAAATGTGCTTGACAAATTCGCTGTATGCAGTATTCCAGATGCGCCCTGACCATTGCCTTATACAGTGGGATAATCACGTTTGTCGTTGCTTGCCAAGTTCCTGCATATCATTGACAGAACCCTGTGAGCTGTTGTAGCAACTCGTTTGCACTGCTCGGAGAATTCATGTCGTACTGGGGATCACGTCAATTCGTTGTTGTACGACAGTTCAATGCATGACAATTCGCTGTATGCAACAGTTCGGTGAATGATAGTTCGATGTATGGCTGAGCAAGATAGAAAATGCAAACTTTTAACGTGCCATGCTATAAATGGTGCATTTAATGATCGCGATACCGTTCTTGATATTTTATATTTTGATGGAGAGTACTAACCATTTTCGTTTTTAAATGCACATTCTACTTCTTTTAGGAGATCCTATTAAAGAAGAGTCCCGGACAGATTAAAGATGGTATACAAAAGAACTCTATTCCCACTTTACTTTCACTTCTGTAAATTGCATTTTTTAGGATATACACGCGGGGGAGGTTATTTCGGAGACCAAAAGTAGAGATCATAAATGGATGCAGGCTGGATAATGCGCATCTTCTGACGTTCAGCTTGCAACTCTCGCTATAGTTTTCATTGAAAGAAGTAAGTTGTAGGCTAGTACTGTGTATTGGTTAAAGGTAGGTGGGTAACCCTCTCTAGAGATTGTAGGGGTTGGAATTGGAGTCCGAGTTTCCTACATGGAAAAGCGCTGTGGCCCAGTGAGGCGTTTTCACCAGAGCCCATGGCGATGGATAAAATAATTGGATAAAAAATATATTATTTTTTTTTCTATATTTCTGCATTCCTCCTTTCAAAGTCGCCAAATTTTATTTTCTTTCCTAAACCTTTTACTTCACCGATTTTGTTCATTTTTGATTTCTGTGTTGTATAACATTCTATACCAGTTTTAACTGTTCCTCTTCGATAAAAGTTTGTTGTATTACAAACTGGGTTGGTTGCATATTAAATAAACTATTACATGTTCGGTTGTGATTTAATTGGTTAACTATACCCACGTGAGAGAACCCACATGCTCAAAGAATTTTCAGCTCCAAAGAACGGATGTTTTTGAAAAAATCTGCAGTTTTATTGGCATAATTGTCGTATTAAATTGTATTCTACAAGTAGCTTTATAGTCCTGGTCACGCCCTTCAGCTCATTTTTTAATTTAGCTAGAGATTTTGTAGATTAGTACTTAATATACGTAGAATCTTTGAATCGTTGGAATTTTGTCGCCATTATCTATAGAGGGAATGAGAGGTAGTGGTCTCAGGCGTAGATAGCAAAGTTTCTTTTCCAGAAACTGGGGTTTTTTTGTCCAGAAAAAACCCCAGTTTTTGATCAAATTTATTTGATGAATTTGATGAAAAAAGTATGGGATGCATATAAATTATCAGGCAACACAGAAGCCTACGGCAGATATAAGCTATAGTCTGTAATTAAGTCACAAAGGAGGTTAGGTAGGCGAAGGCAGATTACGAAAAATCTTTGGCAAAGGATGCAGAGAAAAATAGGAAGGACTTCTTCACTTAAGTAAACACTCGAAGGAAAGGGATGAATCAGATTGGACCACTTAACATCTTAGATGGGTTGAATATTGATGATCATGCTCAGATAGCTGACAAACTGAACGAGTATTTTCCATCTACATTCACACATGAGGAATTCTGTAGGGAAGTGGAGGCCAGAAGCTTATCAAACCCTAACAGGGAGCTAAATGATTTTTAATAACTGAGAGGAAAGTGAAAGAGAAATTGTTGAAGCTAAACAAAAGAAAGGCACCTGGGGTGAATGGAATTGTATTCAATTATATTAAGAGAGGAAGCGAAGGAAATATTCAGACACTTAGCCATAATTATGAGAGCATCCTTGGATTCAGGGGAGGTCCCCATGGACTGGAGATGTGCAAATGTATCCCCAATTCACAAAGGGGGATGGAAGGGTGACACGAGTAATTACAGACGAGTTAGTTTAACTTCTGTTCCGGTTAAAATAATGGAGTCACTGGTTAAAGATGCATTGCAGGATCATCTAGACAAGACTGCAATTATATTTCAGAAACAGCATGTGTTTGTAAGGGGAAATATCATCTGTCCTGTTTGATTGGTTACTTCGATGTGGTTACAAAGGAACTATATGCAAAAAATAATTTTGATATCCTATACTTGGATTTCAGGTAAACATTTGATACTATTGCACAGGGAAGACTACTGTACAAATTGGATCAGTTGGCATTAAGGGCAAGCTGCTACTATGAATAAATGGATGGTTCAGTGGGACAAGACAGATTGGTTATCAACGGACACTGCTCTTCGTGGACTGATATTATTAGTGGAGTCCGCAGGCTTGTTTTGGACCCATTGTTGTTTTCTATATTTATCAATGATAGTGATGAAGGAATATCAGGCTTAATGTCCAAGTTTGCAGATGATACAAAAGTTGACAGGGTAGTTAATGGCAGTGTGCTACTGCAACAGGATCTAGAAAGTGAGTCAGATGGGCTGAGAAATGGCAATTGAAGTCAAACATTAACAAATGCAAGCTAGTGCATAATCGTATCAGTAACCGCAGAGTAACGTGCCATCTGTGTAACGCCCTTGTGAGTAGCACGAGGACGTTACACAGATGGCACGTTACTAAACACAGATGTAGTTGAAAAACTCAACTACATCTGTGTGGTACTACACTCAGAGTAGTGCAAAATTAAAATAAAATTGGGCGTAATTGTGCAGTTAAATATTGAATCCTCTGGGCAATGCAGACAAGCTGCCAGGGCAGCTCGTGGGGTTTTGTCAATGACATGCAGGAATTTTGGTAGCATAAGGAGGTGATTATCCCATTGTATAAGACAATGGTCAGGCCACATGTTGAATAATACATACAGGTCAGGATGCCTCATTTTAGGAAGGAGGTAGAGCTGCTGTGAGGAGAACAAAAAGCAGTGCTCTTATCAAGAAAGGCTTCAGTTCGGCAAATTGCAGCGTCCGAACACTAGACACCTGCGAGGTGATCTGTTTGGGGTGTTTAACGCTTTGAATGGATTGAGCATGTTCAATGCTGATGGAATTCTTCCTCTTTACTCAGATTACATGCATGAGGGGACATAAATTCAAGTTGAGAAAGGATGGTTGTAAGATAGATTTGCGGAAATTTTCCTTTAGCCAGTGGGTAGTTAATTGCTGGAACAAACTTCCATCTGTTGTTGTGGAAGTTGATAGCTTAAATAAATTCAAGGAAGAACTGGACAAAGTATTGGAGGGAATGTAAAGGTGAAATGGGAAGTTTTTTTTTATTTTATTTTATTTTTTTTTTGGTTGATGTATAAGCTTGCTGCTTTCTTGCATCATTTGCCACTACCAATGCTAATGCTAATACTATATTAGTATTTTAGTATTAGTATTAGCTATATAACGCAAGGAAACCACAAACATTAACTCTCCAGTTGACCTTTGAATTTCTTCAAACTGTCATCCTCAACTACCTGCGGAGCCCTCTTGGGTACAGTTAGTAGGATTGTCGTCCTCCCCCTTCCTTCCAACGGGTGGAAAAGACCTGAGTTTGTCTCCCATCGATGACGGGAGGAATTTTTATGGGCCTTTTTCACAACGTGGCTGAGTTATTCGGCTCAGGAAAGAGCAGTATGGTTTTTTGTAGAGGTAAATCGGGTTTATCGTCCATCAAACAGAAAATCGACCAAAGAACATATGCAATTTACAGACAGTATATAAGGAACAATATGGCCTTTGTTGTCGATGCTCTTAAAACCAGGTTACGAGCATACTGATTTTAGGAGCCAGTTTGCCTTTGCAACCTGATTCAATAATCAACAAATCGCTTGCTAAAAAAAACGTCCTCAAATCTAGTCTAAACCTCTTTCCCTGTAATTGAATATATGGCCCCAACCTATCATGGAACCCACTGGAACCTATCATGAGGGACTGCGTCAAATGCCTTGTTAAAATCCAAATAAACTATGTCGAAATTGTTCCCTACATCTAGCTCATGAGTAACTGTGCAAAAATGGCTTACCACTTTAGTAGTTAAACATGATTATCACTTAACAAAACCATGTTTAGTATCCTTCAGAATGCCACTTCTAAATCTCCGTGGATTGCACTCTTAATCATTGCCGCTAAAATTTTCCCTACCACTAAAGTCAGACTAATCGGTCTGTAGTTAACGATTTCACTCTTAGAACCACCTTTATGTATTGGCGATACATTGGCACTTCTTCAATCCAAAGGAATCTCCCCCGAGTCCAATTATGTCCTCATAATTAACCTAAATGGTTCAATACACTCTCTGTCTTCTTCAAAACTACCAGATATGTACCATCAAGACCACGAGCTTTACCTTCCTTTATAAACAAAGGAATATTTGAAATTCTTTTCAAATATAAACAACCGTTTCTCAATCTAATATTCTTGCATAAATTATTTATGTAATTTATATCTTATTAATTAAATCAAAAAATTTTAAAGCGATTAAATTTTAATGTTTTAGGGGTCGCTTTTAATTATAATCGTTACTATAATTAGAACGAAAACAAAGTACACTTTTTTTCAATGCCTTTCCTTTTCTATTCCTTTTAAACTTCAAGAAATTAAAATATAACTTTCCAATTTGCAACGTTCCACTCTTGAGTTCCTGCCCACCGCTATAGTGACGAACGCTCTGGATTTCTCCAGCGTATTGTTATTGATCTTAAATCCCAGCGCGTCTTTTAAATCGAAATTGCCTTTCCCAAGAGGCAGAAACAAAAGTCCTCCAAGTCAAAGATTTACCCACACCTATTTAACTTAACGTCTGCCATTAATATCCAACTTAAACTCTAGACTCCATTTGTCTGAAGACAATAAAAGGTCGATCTTGATGTCGGATGCGGATAAGAATTAAAATGATGGCGAACGTGTTTTCCACAAGTAGACTCTAAGTCCCAGCCCTGCAAGACCATGGCCATTCTGGAAAAACAAATTACCCTCGTTATTGGCAACACATGCTATAACCTCGCCTTTCTCAACGACCAAGTCTTGCACGTTCGCTGTTAAATTACGAAGTGTATGTGTGTCCGTGTCTCTCCCCCTTCTCTTCTCTTCATTTCCCCTAGCCCGTCCCCCCTGTTTCGTTCATCGGTCCATTTTCGATAACCGGAACTCTAAATCTTCCCTCTTTCCCCGTTCTAATAAATTGGCCATAAGAGTTATGTTGACCTAGACAACTAGTATTAGATATAACGGATCGACCGTTCTGAGCGTCTGATCCCTTAATTCCTGGTCATCAGTTTGTGGGTTTGGTGGCAGAGATCCAAAAGATAAGAGGCCGCTAAAGAAGTTGAGATATGAAACACCATCAAGGCTGCGCAGGCCAAATACGTCTGAAATGAGGTTTCAGAAGATGGTGAATTTGAAGCCAAACGGAAGACATCAACGGAAAGAAAAGAAAAAGAATTGTTTGTCTTCACTATTCTGAGAAAAATAAACTTTCATCCAAAATAACATTACCAAGCTTGAATCCATTATAATACTCCATTGCAATAAAAACTATTGTGTTGTGTCATTTTCGTGCCAAAATTCGCGATAGCTGAGATATAGTAGAACACCTGGGGTAAATATCAAAGCTGTTAATGCTCCAGGTCTAAACTAGACTTATTCAACGACTGGTATCCGTAAAATACATAAATACAGTAGGACCACTCCCACCACTTACCAGTCCATTGCTTTATCCTCTTTCGCTTTCACATACGAACCATTTATCAACCAACATGCTCTTGCGTCATCCCAGAACTACAAATCAAGATTCCATCTGATTTCAGGACTGGAACAACATTAACACCATCAAAGCACTCCTCACATTACCCTGGAGTTTATTATAAAGCTATCAACCCAACACCCAGAAGAAACACTTTTGGGCCTTTTTTTCCCTGGGTTCTGGCAAAATTATTGATACGTTGCATCTCTAATACTGTATTCGTGCATCTCTGAATCCTAGTTATAATTGTTTCAAACTTGTAAACCTGATAACTCCCTTCTCCTATTTTTACAGAATAGCAAAATGGACCAACGATATGCTGACTGGCGTCAACCTCCAACCCCAATATGGATTATATAAACTCTCCAAGACGACACAAAAACATTTAGAAAACTGACAAAGTCCAGGTTAGGTACGCCTGGGGAGGAGAACACAGTGCATGTAAGCGCCTTCCTCCCAACACTGGAAGGAAAAGACTCGGGTTCGAATGCAAGGACACGAGGAACTTTTATGAGATTTTTTCACAAAGTAGCCAAGTTAGTCAGCCTCAAGAGATGATTTCGGGATTTTTTATCCCGAAAACTCGAATTTTTCATCCAGCAAACAGACAAATCAATCAGAGAACACTCTCAATTTACAGACATGCATACGGAGCAATATGGTCTGTCTCTGATGCGCCTAAAATCCTGCAACGGTCCAGGTTAAAGTGTCAACTCTTGGTTCAAGTTCAGGTCATCAATAATTGTCAGTTCCTTTCAAGGTCCTCAGCGTCATCAATTAAGATGGCCAATGACAAGCCACAAAGAACACAAAAAGAAACCAAAATCTTCGAACACTGACATGTGTCTCAGTCTAGTCATTTATATCTCAGAAGTGCAAGGAACTGCTTTCTACAGACGCAGAATAGATAGCATTGTATGACCACTTCGATTCAATAAAATATCATTGATTTATACAGTATTTAGTTTCTCTCTCCTACAATAGATGGCGCCAATTAACCATCACTAGATAAGAACCATCACTGTTTGGCTTACAGTTGTATAATACCTGTTTATTTTGGTATAGCAAACTGTATTGCTATATACGAATAAATTCAAACTATGTATTAGTAATGGTATTTAAATACAAGGGCATTACAAAAGAATTGATCGCTTTAAACAATTTATTATGAATAAACTAAACGAGATACAAAAATCACAGTTACATTTCTTGAAAGGATAGCAAAAGGTTTTTTGCTAACGTATAACGGCTTCAATGTACGCTCCAAGAATAAGCCTGACCATCCTCAAAGGATATGTGAACTCATCCCTTACTTTGGAGCTGGTACGTTAAAGATATATGAAGGTTCTGCTGTTCTTTTTTCATATCTAGCACTGCTATATTCTAAAACTAAACACATAATTTTAATCAAGTTCGTGTGACTACTAAATACGGCCATGTTATTGTGTTCTCTTTGTCTTGCGAACTCCTCTGACCATATGTGTTCGTCCAGGAGTATAAATAGATAATTTATTTATTTTACTGTACAATCCAGGCTACTAGGACAAAATGTGCATTTGTGTCTGTAGTTTTATCCAGACATGGCAGAAGAGATTTTACGATGAAAGCCTTGTGGATTAAGTCTAGGCTTGAGGGACTCTGCAAGGCTTATGGAGAAAGGAGAATTTTTCACAGCATGGCCAGCCTTAGTTCGTAGACAGAATTTATTCTGTAAATACGATATTTACTTAAACAGATGAGGTGCAATGTTTTTGCTAATGCCTTGAGGAAGCATCAAAGGTTATGGGAAATTACTAATTCGGGGGTTTTGCCCTCTCTGAGAGCCCTGAAAAGGAAACTACAATAGAGGCAAAATCCTCCAACACCCTAGAACCACTTATAGGTAAGAAGCATATCAGAGCTGTCAGAAGCAATAAAGTACACAACTTAATTTGTTTGATTTGCATAAAACACGGTAAAAAATGAAATGAATTTGAGTTTTTGACAAAGACCACTAGTGCTGATGTAGTTGGGATTACTGAAAGATGGTGCCACTTAGAGATACGAGATGAGGGACTTCATTTCAGTAAACATTGCGTGTTCAGGAGAGATAGGGAGGGAAGGAGGGGCGGAGGAATGGTGCTTCTTTTCAAAACACTGCCTGAATACAAAAAACATTCCCTGAGTAAGATAAAAGTAACGCAGATGTGGAGTCCTGCAGTAAATGGAAGCTATACTGGAATGTTACAAGCTAAATGACTGTAAACGTTTCAAAACAATCTCGATAACAATAGTAACTTGAATAGATCCCAGCATGGGTTGGTTAAGGGGGAGTCAAGTTATCACTCTAATAAATTACTATGACGTAGTCATTATGCATATAGATGGCAGGTAACAAATTTGACATTCTATATCTAGACTTTAGCAAAGCTTTTGATACAGTTCCTCATGGAAGGCTTCCATATGGACTGAGTCTGGTTCCAAGTGAGCCTGGCTAAATTCAAATGGTTATCTTAGAGGAATGGGAACAGTACGAATATTCTATTTAATTTTATTTATTTATTTATACCTACTAATACTAATTAGTTTCATTTGAGCAATTTTTTATAAAAAGAAACACTTAAATTTATTAAGTTAATTAAAATTATTGAGTATAAAATTTAATTATTTAATATTTTTCTTTATTAATTAGAATTCCATAAAGACAAATTTTTTTTCTCACAAATAATTGGTGATTTCATTATTATTTTTAAAGATTCTTTTAATTGTAAATTTAAATAAGGGTTAGCTAACAGTAACATTTTTCGTGAAATAAAAAACAATAAAATATTCGCGTATTCATTTCTCGTGAAGCAGAGTATGAAATAACCAGACAAATATCAAACTCATTCAAGACGAGAACACTTAAATGCAATTAGGATAAAATTAAGAAATTGTCGTTCAGCAGTTTGTAGAATATAAAGTATTAATCAAAGAAGCGACATTAGAATTTTAGAAAACAAACATGCTAGCGAATAGAGGTAAAGAACTTAATGAAATAAAGTTATCAAGGATAGATTCAAATATTAAAACAAGATAGTTTTCGCGTAGATGATGAAATGGAAGTACAACTTGCAAATAGAAAGCAGAAATTATGGAAGGAAAGTATAAAGTTTATCTACGTAATAAATCTCATCTGAAATAAATTTCTCTCCATAAGAACTTTCCGTTATTTGGACACAAAGATGGAGTCTACCTTGAACTCGGAAGTGGAATCCTCCACAAGCACAGATCCCATAAATTTTGGAGCATGTTTATCGTACAGAAGTCGTTCACTGTGTATTGAAAGATATGATGTATCCCTATCTGGTATCTCACAACTTAATGACAACATTAAATTCAATGTTAAAAGACATACAACCGTTTCGCGGAACGTTACCAATCTTCAAGTACATTTAATCAGTGTCTTAACAATGTCCTCGTCAACATACACACATAATTCACCATAATACTCTCATGACTGAATAATACTTTTGCATTTTAATTACACAATTATCGTCCCCCGATGGCTTCTCTGAGTATTTACTATTCTGTAGTCTTCACTTGACAACAAGATTGCGCTCAAGTTTTCTGTCCTGGGTTCTTCGGCAGAATTTTTGTAATGTCGCTGTTACTTCATTCCTTAATGTCATCAATCTGTCTTTTGTTGGTTAGACGGTTTTTCCCTTTTAATATCTCTGACTAGTCGTAATGTCTAAATCTGTTTTTATTTTCCTAGATTCTTTTCGTAATAATTTCGTTTTTGATTGAATTATTTTATTTACTTGACAATAGTGGGAGCATACACATTTTGGAGAACCTTACTCTTACTTTTAGCTTGTGATTTCTCTGTCTTTCCATATATATCTCTCAACTCTTTCCAAACTGCCCATTTGTTTTCTTCCTTAACTCCTTTATAGCAGCCATTACTCCACGTTATAAGGCTGCTCAGATAGACAAATTGCCAACGTTTCATTTCTGTACATGACATACCTAAAAACAAAAAAAGCAGTTGTAAATATACAGTATTCAGAACGTAAGTCTTCAGTTACAAAAACTTCATGAAAACAATCAAACCTTCCACCGCTTTTGAAGGGAACATTATTTCAATTTTTTTCTACTAACCTTCCAGTTAATCACAAAACAAACATAAATATATTTGCTAATTCTTTTATAATGTCTATTTTAGAACTAATAAGGTGCCTCAATAAATTTTCTTTTATTAACCATAAAATTTGAGAGTTAATTATATCAATTATTTACAATTAATGTAAATCATGAGCATCTCTTTTTTAGAAAATGAATAACATACAATTGAAGTCATGGCGATAATTCTTATTATAAATACTAAAGTACTTGTACTTTATACAACTAATATGCAGGACTGATACTCCTCAATCACGTGAGTGAAGAAAGTGAAAGCATGGGCCTCGGGATTAATATCAACAAGACTAAAACTCATGGTCCTTAATGGAGCGATGTCAACACCACCGCTCATGTTAAACGGAAGGCTGATAGAGACAGTTGACAAAATAAAATATCTAGGCTGTTGGATCAGTGACAAAAATGAACCGGAAGCATTTGAAATGTGGGCGTACAGAAGAATGCTAAAAATACCACGGACAGCAAGAATGACCAATGAGAATGTCCTGCAGAGAATTGGAAAAACCCTTGAATTGCTGAAGGACATAAAGAAAAGAAAAATGGCGTATCTTGGACACCTGATGAGTAACAACAAATACGCAATTCTACGGCTAATTATTGAGGGGAGAATGGAAGGGAGAAGAAAGCCTGGGAGAAGACGTACATCGTGGCTTGATAACATTAAGAATTGGACAGGACTGAACACCGTGCAGCTTTCGGACTCTTACCAATTCCCAAAGCGAATTGGTAAGAGTCCGAAAATCCAAATTTAGGTTCTGCATCTACAGTTCATTTACTTTTCCGATTTTTAAGCAAGGGCATGGGGAGGGATATCTGCTATCCCTAGGTAACGTATTCACTGCATTCAGAATATTAGAGAGTATGTAACACCGACAACATTGCGTGGATAGCAGATACATCCCCCTCCATATATGCTATCCCATTTTCATACAATGTGCAAAAATCGGTATAAAAAACGTGTCTAAATAAATCTAATAATTAGAATTTTAGGAAAATAATCAACTATATTAAGTGTTCACAGTTAATTTAAATAACACGCAAATATTTTTATAAAATAAGCCATATATATTGGAAATTACATCTATAATTCTTATTATAAATAGTGGAAATTATTTAGTGAGGTCCTTTGCCACATCATAGTAAACTCAACGTGTTTGAAATGTATTTAAAAAGAAAAGAGAGACAAAGAAAGAGCTTATTTTCTTCGTTGGCTCCAGTTTCATATGCCGGCTCCTGTGAACTCTTTCGTAACACTACACTGAATGTATTATAAAAGGCCAAATATGTCTGAAAAGTCTTTCGTGATGTCCATTTACTGTGAATTTGCTATAAACCGGAGATGGAAAAAAGTCTCATACACAATAACAGAATATCGCCAGGAATGCATGCCACTAGACTGGTAACAGACTTCCAAATGTTCCCATAGAAACAATGGTTCGCTGTACAGCATTTTGTGCGGCATCATGCTGATAACAGGCTAGCACGAGCTCTCTCTTCTCCCGTATGTGTAGGAGAGCGCATTCCCTGATATAAGTTATGTCGCAGTCAGCCTTTCCAGGCTCCATGTCAAACGCGTGCAGAGAAAGAGCACTCCACGCCGAACAAGAGCATAACTTGAAGCGTACGCTGTTATTTGCTTTCAAAGTCAATAGATCCCTGGAGAGAGGCTGAAAGAGAATGGAACTTTCGTGAGTAGAAAAGGCATTTCTCTGTTTCTGGTGCATTTAAAATCTGATTAACAGTGGATGCGCTAGAAAGTGAGGGTAATGGAGCAAGAAGACAGCTTAATTGTTGTATCTTGTAGGGCACGGCTTTGGATCAAAGTTGAAAAAGGCGGACTGGAGCCAATGGTGCGTTAATTCAAGGAAAAACATCCAGAAGATTCTAAGTATTTACTTAGATAATTGAGACAAGTACTCATTGCATATTAAAAACGCTATTTGGGAAATTAGAAATGCACTCCTATTGGCCGACACATTATTTTGTTTTTCTGGTTTTTCTTCGGTATTTTTAGTGCAGAATTATGCAAATAAATTATTAATATCCACAAATATGCCATTACTCGTTTAATTTTAAATACGAACCTTGTTGATGTCTTGTTAAAGAAATGGAAAATGTTTTAGCTTTAGAAGGGATCAACACCCGAAGCGATCTGTTTATTAAAGGTTTCGATTAATTAAGCATCCAAAAAGATGAAAACAGAACCCTGATGAGGACGTGAGTGCCCTCCAGGGTTGCAGATTCGTAGGGTAAAACGTTACTCAGCTTTTGAAAGTCAAATCTGTTAAAGAATCTATTAAATCTATTGAGCGCTGGAGATCAGTAAATGATGTCCCAGACATCTTGTAAGTTGATACTTTTGGATGGTACGGGTCGTACGAAAACTAATGTCATCACAGGGAGACGCTTGCTTTTGAGATGCAAGGAGCCGCAGATAATGCGATAAGCACTTCCACAACTTGTAGAAGCAGCGTGCCATGAATTTCTACGATAGAGATGCAGCGCATAAGCCTGTGATTATCAAATCCAATTTACAGTGTCAATTGACCTGATCCTGATCAAAACTGGTGTGGGTCAACTAAAGGCAGTATTGTGGAGTGGCGAGTCATGCTAAGCGCTCTTCCAGTCAGTTACCAGAAATTAGAGGAAGGCCTACTACGTATTCATACGTTCATTAAGGTCAAAGATGACCCAACTGGTTATTATGGTAATTATCTTAACAAATGCATGTTGTGTTCTAAACTACGTGTGTCCCATTGCTTTAGATTACAGCGTTATGTTAAGAAAAAGAAAGAACATTTTTGTAGGCTACTTGTTGGCATCTCTTCACACTGGAACTAAATTAATAAATAAATATTTATTAATTTAGTTCCAGTCTACAAAAAGGTTCGCTATCCCTGCCTTGGACAGCTCCTATCTAAAATACTGCACGCATTCTTCTTTTTCTGTTGAAGATTTTCAATATATTAATAAATGGTATTTTTCTGATGTTCGAAGTTAATATTTAAGATGTAATCAGTGTAAGATTTCTAAAAGAAGTTTTGGAAAAGAAAAATAAACAAAATGAATAGACGTATAGAAATGAATTTTATGAAAAACAGTACTTCAAAGATTAGATTAGTTCAATGATTTGAAAGCAGTTTTGAGTCAAAAATTCCACATTTTGCAATTGCATTTAAATTTTTATGGAATCGTTTATCGGAGGAAATCGTGTAAGTTTTAAAAAACATTTTTTTTCACATTAAGAAAAATCACTATGGTGATTATAACGAACTTCTCATCAACTACACAGCATTGTAATATTTACAGCGTGCCTTGCACTCATTAATCGTAATCCGTGTTGTTAGTAAGTAGAATTTACAATGTTATTAAATTAAAGGTATATTAATTCGTCAGCGAAATCTGATGTTTTAACAAGCTTATAACAGGAATATTTCAACAGTAACTCACTTGGTGATGTTACTAGAAGCTAAATTAAAGAGAAACCAGTTCTGGCTCGTAATCTCTATGCCACTATTATGCTCACCAGATCTGTGACACATTAGCAAAGCAACCAACGTTTGCACGAACAATTAATACATTTTCCATATTGTAATTAAGTGCAGGAGAAAATAAACTGCCACGCTGCACACGAGAGATAAAGAGGAATGCGGTGAAAGATCCGAACACGACTAAGTTAGTACGTGTTCGTCCAGAACATAAGATAATAAACGACTTGGTGTAACGACTTAGATAGAGAGGTAACGTAGTTGATTCACTCTGTATCAGGGAGCTGACATGTGTAGGTGGATGTTCCAAATGAAGGGTTGTCGAGCGACAGTTTCTAAAAATATTCGCCATCGCGGATCGTTGTGCAATGGAATCACGTAGTATGCGTTTGAAATGATGGAGAAAGTGGTACAAGCAATAATAAAATCTAAACAAAAAAGGTTTTATGCAAATTAAGCGTTCGATCTTGATTAAATTCTAAAAATGTAATTTTTGAAAAGTTCAATTAAAGTTAAATTAGGGTAATAGCCTCAGTTTTGTTCGCAGCAATGATCAAACTATAAAATATAGGTTTCCTGCGAATGCATGTCTCATATTGTGGAGGATCTTTACCACAAGTTGCTTCGGTATTGCATTTTAATTAAACTTTAATGAATATTTAAATAAAAATCTAGTGCTAGATTAACAGGACAGCATCTGCAAAAATCACTATTGGTTGCCTTATTTTCTTACATTAGCTTCCAACCACGGTTTAGCTTTTTGAAATGGGCGCAGTTCTTGAGAACAGGGTGTAAAAGAGACCCATGAACCTGAATATGATTCTAAATCCATTAACTCTATTGTTTGAGCTGTGTTACTTATGGATCGGCCTTTGATAGCTGGTTGCATCTAGATGATGTGGGGCAAATGTTTTGGTTTCTATGATTGTTTGAGAAGTAGTTCGTTATAGGAAAAAGAGCAGATATCTGCTGTGGGATATCATCTTATATATGTAGGAGTGCATGGTGCGGAATGAACAACCCAAAATAACTTACGGGAAGGAATCCTACACCCTCCGTCTGAAATCAGATAACTACAGCCCATTTAAAGAGACCTTTAAGAATTTCTCCTGTCTCCAACTGGAGTCCTACTCAAACGAGTGAAAAGTAGCCAAATCTATTCTCGCAACAGACTGGTACTAAATTGGTACTTGTATGAGATCAACATTTTATGAAGCAAAATTAAAATCCGTATAGACTGAATACAGTTAAACGAATCACACGTTAAGGAAGGCGTTATCTACCCATCCATTTTTCGTCTCAAATTCCCTATCGGGGCGCCATCTTAAATTCCTCTACAAAATACACTTGTAAACTATACAATATCATCTCTGGAGTATGCAAGAGATACTATTATCTACAGAAATTGAAATGTGCTGTTTGTTCTGCGCATATCTGATAAGCACTGCACTTCCATCAGTTAATAAAAATTGGAAATAGAACTACAGTATTAATTTAGCCGAAGCTTACAAAGCCAGGTTAGAAAAAATACTGCACTACATCAATATATTTCAAATTGTATTATTGCAATGAATTAAAACCTGGATTTTCAAGAGATATATTTAAAAATCGAAATTTCAGAAGATTTTACTGCAAAATTAATGAGTTTGGTAGCGCGTTTCATAATGAATCTATTTTTTTACTAATATGAAATTCGCCAAGGATAAGTGAGTAAACTCATCGACAGCGGTTAATTGGAAAATCAATTGGGAGTCAACATAAATAAACATGAAGGATGGAATTTGTTTATCAAATAAACTCTGCTTTTACAACAAAAAAAAATCAATATTTTTACTCTTTTATACGACGTTTGAAAACATTTCAAATGTTTTCGACCCCACTGAACGACTCCAGACCCAGATCAGCCCAATCCATATATTTTTTTACGCTGTTCTCAGATTGTTTACATTAATCGCACATAAAATTTAGTCCCAACATCTTAATTCTTCCTTGAAAGAAATACGAACTTTTTAAATTTCATTTTCACCAATGAGGAGGCGTGCTTCGAATTAAATTGCTTAAAGATGAAAATATACTTAAACCAGCGCTGTATACAGCAAATTTTCTATTAACATGTAAACTGGAATATAATAAAACATCTCTTATTGCTTGTTTTTCCTCCTATTTGAAATCTTCATACTTTTATGGCTTCTGCTGTTTTATTTCTTTGAATCCAGCTATTAATACATAGGTAAGTAGCAATCGGTTCCTGATTACTTACCAATTACTTTTGCTTAGAAACAAAAAACAGTAAAAATGATTATTTGGTTTATTATTGCCATTTTAGGTTTGTTAATGAGACAGTTGTGGCTGATGATTTGCAATAAGGAGTGCAGTATCCGAGCTAAAATTACTAAATTTGATCCTTAGTTCCCCACGTTCTGATATGTTCAATCTGTTTCTTGTTTTTCTCAGTAAATTATTAATATGGCTGAATCTAGCTTCCAAAAGAGAAGATCTGAGGAGAGAAAACAAGAGCGGTTCTGTCGTAGTCTGCAATTTAGGATATTTATTTCACGTATCTTCATTAACAATGCTAATGTTCATAGCTATATTTTAAATCATATATTATTATTATTAAATTATTGCCCATCGGCCCACGTTCGACCCCTTGGGATGTCTCGACCTCTCTCAAGACGATTGACCTCTTGAGAAACCTAATGGCGCTATGAATTTTTATGAGCTTTTTTCACAACGTGGCTCAGTTAGTCTGTCTCAGGTTTTTCATCCAGCAGACAGCTAACTAACCGTAGAATACATGTAGTTAGAGACACAATACACTGAACACACACTGATGTCTCATAGCCTTAGTCGTACTGGTGCTTAAAATACGGCTAACTATGCAAATAATATTCTTATTCTGTCATTAGATCTCTTTGTGGGGTTCGTAGATCAACATCCAACTGGAATATATATAGTAAAAGATGTAAATGATTATGTTTTATATCAGGGATTCCCAACGGAGTTGATATTAATCACCTAGGGAGGTCAATATATATATATTCCAGTTGGATGTTGATCAAAATATATATATTCCAGTTGGATGTTGATCTACAAACCCCACAAAGAGATATAATGACAGAATAAGAATAGTATTTGCATGGTTAGCCGTATTTTAAGCACCAGTACGACTAAGGCATGAGGCATCAGTGTGTATTCAGTGTATTGTGTCTCTAACTACATGTATTCTACGGTTGGTAAGCTGTCTGCTGGATGAAAAACCTGAGACAGACTAACTGAGCCACGTTGTGAAAAAAGCTCATAAAAATTCATCGCGCCATTAACAGGATTCGAACCCAGGCATTTTCCACGCGGTGTGAGAAGATGATGATTATAACAACTGCGCTGCACGCAAGGGCAATGTGAACGTTGAAATAAAATTGATGCGAGAATGTGTTGAAAAATCGTTTTACATACTGTATTCTGTGCATGAGGAAAACACAGCGAACCGAAATTACATCACTGATGCTATTATATGTGTGAAATGGCTTACTCGGGTGAAATCTAATTTTCTTCAGTTCCATCCAACGTAATCTAATCCCTTATAAGAATTGCGCAAATAAAAAAAAGCCAGTAATGTCGTAATCAGTCCTAGTTTTAGAGTTATCCACCTATGGTTATCATCCCTTGACAGGTGTGGATTTAAGCGAATAGCGGCCGCACGACACCATCCGAAAAGGCGTAGATAAAGGATTTGGGACTTGCAAGCTCCACCTGAAGTCATTCAAATGTAAACTAGCGAGATTTATATTCACTGCACTAAAGGCGCATTTTAGTCCCGTCACAATCTGTCCTCCCTACTGTCTCCTGCAATAAGTCTATGTCATACGGAGCGTGACAACGTGCATGTATGTTTGGAACAGCAGCGTAGAAATTTCATAATGGCCTTCGATCACAAGGAGAGAATGTTCCGCGTAAAACACCCCAGAACCTATGCAAAAAGCAGTTAAGAAGATTGGTACATCTTGGCATCTTGTGAACGGAGATCATGACAGTTAAACGACCCCATATTCACGGATCGTGGCAGGCTGTGTACAACGTAGATAATATTCGCACCCACTGTCTTGTAACATAGAGCTCTTTCAGCAAGAAAAAAAAAATCTTAAATAGCTTCTCCTACTGGAGAGAAAGAGGCTTGTATCTTTTTTCTTCAGAAAAGAAGCCTCATCCTAGCAAAGAATGAAGCTCTTTATTGCTTCTAACTTTGGGAGAAATATCCCAAAAAAACGAATTGCTCAGATGGCAATATTCATTTGTAATGATGTCATTCTGAGCTCGTAATTATAATTACTCGCACAAAATCACTGAAAATGCTCCAACCAACTTATACAGTCTCGTCTTGAGAAGAAGAAGAAGAGCAACTGTTACTATAGTCTAATTAAAAACGTTTTGTTATTATGTCACCTCAGGCTTGGCTTGGCTTTGCTTTTGTGCTCATATCTCCAAGTTAAATCAAAAAAATTACGAAATATTTGAAGTAATTTAAGCTTATTTTTATTTTTAAATTTGCTGCTTTTTAAAAAATCTTCTTCAAATAAATGCAAATTAACTGAACTGCCTTTTACATTATTTTAAATTTATGATATAGGCTGGTGAGGAAGCTGTTTGTGTAAAATTATTACATGATAATAATATCGTGATAGCATTATGATGAACTCTTTGCGAATTGGAGAAACCGTGTAAAATCTTTTTCAACTTTTTACCTCAGCATAGACTGAAAAAACAACCTTTTTTAACCTGCCAGTATTCATTCCATTTTGAGAGTAAATAGAAGTTACTGGAGAATTTGTTGGGAATGTTCAAGTCATCAGTAAATTCTCTTTGTTGGGAATGTTCATCAGTAAATTCTCTCCATTTGACATTCTTCACCCAAAAGCCATAAAAAGCCATTTAAATACATCTATTAATCACATGTAAATTTTAAATCCAAAATCTTAAAGGGAACAAAATACGAACTTTTTTTTAACGATTAATACTAGCATCGCATTTCAGAGTAATCATTTCCAGCAGTAACATAATTATTCTGTTCTTCTCAGACTCTATCTTTCTCTCTCCAATACACCTAACCAATTTTTTCTGTTCCTACTTACGACTTCGCCTGAGGACAATTCTTAATTATTTCTCTCTCTTAATTTCTGTTTCCTTAAATCCTCATCCACCTCTAAGACGTTTAATCCTACAATTATCTCGTTTATCATTTTTGACATAAATTTTTAAAATATTAATCACATTTCTATCATTTTTTAATTCTTCTCACTTATTCTTTCCTTGGGCTGATCATGGAATATATCTTCGGACATTAATACAAAGCCTTTTCTAGAATTCTCCATAACTCCACACATCAATTGCCAGCATCTAATGACAAGATTGTTTTAAAAGACGAAATGAAGAAATAAATGGGTCGAGGTTAGTGGTGAAACTACTATACCACTAGGTCCACCACAGCGGGAGTCGAAGAGTCAGGGGACCAGGCGGCTGGTTTGTTATGGTCGTTTAAGCTCATGTGGGAACGTGCCATTTATAGCTTTTCAACACAGCAATTTTTTTTTCAACTGGAATCATAATAGGATACCAATATCAGCAATCAGTCTGTTCGTGCTGTTGCAGCAAAACTTCAACAGACCTATTAGGATCAACGGTGACTGATATAATCACCGAATGCTGGAAATTGGTGAAATAATGAGCACTTAAATCTGTATACCTGCCCACCATGCCTCTAAAAGAATATTTAATCACCAAACAGAAAAGTCATGGTGCTGCTACAGCTGGGAAAAAGTTGGTAAACTTGCAGCAATTTACGGAAAGTGACTGGAGGACGCTTAGAAGAGTGGTACGTAAATCCCGTCAGTCCTCATCGAATACTGTTGGCCAGGAGTTCATGGAAGCCACAGAAAATAATATTAATACAAATACGATACACAGGGAGCCACGTAGCATTGGATTTTAGAGAACAGCTGGTGCACACAAACAAACAAACATCAGAAAGCGCAATGTACAGCGTCAACTTGCCTGACGGTGCACAACCCATCATAATTGTTCTTTAAAACGTTGGAACACTGTGGAGTAACGAATCTCAGCACACAGTTTTTCGATCTGATTGCGTTTTTTGGTCTGAGGGATGCTCAGATAACGTTATTTACCAGAATGTTATCCCAAATGTGAGGTTTGGAGAAAGTGCTGTTACCATTTCTAGCTGTTTTTTGTGGTTTCCCGTTGAATCATTGGTAATCCTATAACAATGAATGCCATGTGATACACTGATATTATGGAGAGGGCCTTTTTGTGTGCAAAAGCTTCATTAATAGGCTCACAGAATCGATCTCAACCCCTAACAAGCACCTTTCGGATGAACTAGAATGCCAGTTTTTGGGCAAGGATAATACCCCACAATCAGTAGCTTAACTGGCCGCTGTGTTGAAAGAGGAACGGAACACAGTACCGCCTTCCTGTTATTCAAAACTTCTGTTTATCGATAGTACGTAATTAAGGACCAAAGCGGGTTGAGACGTTATTAATTATTGTATCAATAAATGGTTGGTTTAAAAGAGTATGTCCGGTTACTTTTGGCAATATAGTGTATACGAAACAATTTTTTTCTGAGAAGAATATATCTTACAACTACTATTTCAACAACTTCTTTTAGAGAGGGTCAATAAGGTCAAAAAAAAGTCAGGGACATCCAGATCCTACGCATTCAATGAAACAAACTATCAACTATTTTTGTCTCCCTCGAAGAAAAACTGTTCGAATAGTAATTCTGTTGCTTTCATGGATATGTCACATAAATCTTCGTTGGTTTTGTTAAATTAATCATTGATTTATGTCCGTCCTCCGTGTCCATTCTGTGATTTAAAATTAATGTTTCCTTCGCAAGTACGTACATTTATCCCAAGGTTTCTGCCACCGTCTGTCACTAGTAGAAACCTTTTTCAGCGTGATTATGAGTACTCACAAGTAGTTTTCTTGTAAATGGGGTAATCGTATGTGGCGGGAAGGTGTGCGTAGCGGAAACACTGGGAAATCGATAGAAGAAATGTCACAGTGAGAGAATTTCTGATAAATTCAAGCAGTTCCAGAAAGTTGGTGGAACTTTAGAAATTCAAATGAATTCTTTCAGATTAATTTCGAAGTCTGAAAAAATTCGATTTTTTATAAATAAAAATAAAGTCATAAAGATAATATTTATTAAATAAATTTTATTATAAATATACATTAATTTAAAAACAGACATCTGCCAAAAGCTGGTAGCAAATCCAAAGTGCTTTTAAATTCAAAATTCGCTCTTAACAAAAGTTGGTTAATGTTTTTCTAAAACGATTTTGATGCCTTTCTCGTCTATTTTCGAAGAAATCTCTTTCATCAAAAAGTATTAGCAACTTTTTTTTTTCTTTGTCATCGTGATGTGCGTTAAGGAAGCTTTAATACCTGCTCATCATTACAGAGACTTAACGTCCTTCGTTGATAATCTTCTTTACAGAAAGCAATCCTTGCTGCCATCGAATATATTTTGTCTTTCTCGTGTGCTTTTATAGATCCCTATTGCTTCGCTCCCTTGTAAACGACAGCATGCAGCCATGCAAGTATTTACATTTAGAAATCGAGACAGTTTAAATACGAAATTGATGCTTGGATATTTTTCTGAACTAATAAGAGATTTAAACATGCACAAGAATATAGCAAATGTTTATTATATAGTTTAGTCACTGATTGTGCTTATATTATAAGCACAATCAGCGACTTATAATCGGAATTTTGTAAAATTCATACCTGCACAGAAAGTTAGCTTAGGTACATAAGGCTGATCCAATGTGTATAGTTTTAATAAGCACCTACTATCTAATGAGGGGCCAGTTAGTTCTGAAAAAGGCTGTTATAGCAGTCTTATCTTTTAAACAAATGACCAATTAATCTTTTGGAGATGCCAGTTGTTTAAAAGCAGTTCAATATCAGAGCAACTCGCTGCAAAGTCAAGATTCTGCTGTGAGAATCATCGACTGCCCTAAAAAAATATCAGATTTTAAGTTTACTGTCCATATTTGAAAGGGTCCTGAAACCTGTCTGTATATTCCTTACTGAAAAGCTGAGTGAATAACCTTGATGGAGGAGCTAATAAAATTCTTGTTAGGTCAAAATAATCTTCCTGCAACTTGTAACCGGAAGATATTAAAATTGTAACATCATGCATGCGTAATAAATGAAGCAAGAGCCTAACGAAAGCCAATGCGGATCAATTTACAAAATTCTATTTATAGAAGATGGATATGGTTTAGTGATGATCAGCCATTATGCCAACGCAAGAGACAATTTTCGCTTAGTAAGTAGAAAATGTGTGGTGTCCTCTTCTTGCAGTCATTAAGGGGTGTCAGGGGAATATTACCACTTCCTAATTGACATTAAGCCTGTTCTGATGCTCTAATGGTGTTATCAAGTTACCAAACCATATTGCTAGATTCCAGAGGCATCGGCAAGGATAACATGAGTATCCAAAACGATATTATTTTCTCTATAACAACGTCCTTTATGGGTATTCGAAATAGAACTGCATTAGTTAAAATTAAAAACAAAAAATGCATCGTCCAGTGTTGTCAAGGAAATGTTCTAATATAGTACACCCTATTAGGAAACACGCTGATATATTCCTACACATCTTAACAGGAATTAAGTGTTAACGTTGTTTTACTTTCCACCAAGTCGTGTACTTAACCAAGAGTTTTTCTACGATATTCAATCGATGCGGGAGTAAACTTGCAAGGCTTAACAACCCTTTGCATGTTAACACACTCTTATGACACCTCTTACACTTTGCAGATTTTATGACTGCAATATATGCCAAACTTTCTGCTGGAAACTTTACTTTTTTATTCCCGTAATCCTGGGTTATTTAAGGTCGCTTGGTTTTATGGTTGACGACACATCTCAGCCGTTTTACGACCTCTTTCAACCTTAATGAGCAAAAGATAGAATATTAATAAGTTTACTCTCCTCTTGGAAACTACAATACTTTCCATACTTTTTCAAAGGCTCAGTAATGAAATCTCTGATGCTTAAATGATTCATTTTATCTTGGAAAATAAATGTTGAACAATTTTTAATGTTTTCTTGCTTCTAAGAGATACAAAAAAGTACGAAAATACTGGCAAAAAAATCTTTTACTCTCGATGAATCTCCAAACAATTTGATTTGCTTCAAATAGATGATAGGGCTTTGTACAGACCGGATCTCAACTCCCCACTGTCCTTTCCAACTAACCCAAACAATTCAAGTGTATACTACAGACTGAATTTCTAATATTCACTCTCTTACAGAGATTGTGTGTAAGAAAATCAACTCATAACGAATGGAATGGTACCTGATATCTCCCAGATCCATCAGGAAATGCAAACAGTACGAACTAACATGTAGCATTAGTATCAGTATTATTTTAGCTTATTTTACATTGATTATTGATAATTCTTTATTATTATTAATCCAACCTTTAAAACCAAATCTTCTACAGCCATTACTAAATCTTGAGTTTCGATATTTATTTCTGGTTGGTGGTTGTTGTTGTTGTTGTTGTTGTTTGGTTTTTAGGAGCATTAGCAACTAAGGCCATATTGCTCCGGGATATGCGGTGGTCATTCCCTGAATGACCTTTCCGCATCCTCCGTATTTGGTGGTGACGGGCTCGAACCCCGGTCTAATCAAGAAGCGTGTGCTACGCACTGCTGCTCCTTCCCACCTGGCTACGGAGGCGCCATTCTGGTTGGTGGACAGTCCAACGGATATCCATTGGGCTTTGTGTTCCAATACCAGTTTGTTGTATTTATTGTTATTATTTAAAATGGTATCACTATCAAATTACTATTCGACACTAATTAGCTCAAAAAGGGTAATATTTGGTCCCGTTAGCCACCACTCAAAATTTATAAGATAGTAAAATTGATATTAGGCAAACAGAAACGGATACATAAGCATAAAAGGGCTACTAATTTTCCAAAGGGGCCCAATATTAGCTATCAAAACTAATAATAACCTGCCTAGAATGGAGCTGTATAATTCATTCGAAATCACACTAATTTAGACAAATGTTTAATGTATAAATCTACATTAAATGTAGATTTATTATATGTGAGTACAATGGCTAATTGTTATATAACAGCATTAACGCAACATTTTGCTAAGTAAATTTGATAAATTCTTGGTATTAGGATTATTATTATATAGATAGCTCTTTTAACTACGAATGAACTGAATATCTGCTTATTTTCAATATGAAATTATATATAAATCGTATATCAGACACTTCGTGGTACACTCTATACCACCTTACTGAAAATGTAGTTGGAGTATTAGCGATTTTCTGTTTGCTGGATGAAAAACCTAAGTTTAGGAGAAAAAACCATGCTACTCTCGCCTCAGACCGGCCAATTCAGACAGATTGTGAAAAAGGCCCGTAAAAATTCCTCACGTCATCGACGGGACTCGAACTCGGTATAGAGAGGACTGCGATCCTACCAACTGTGCCATCCACGAGGACCCACTGCAAGTAAACAGGAACAGAGTTAAATGTCTTATATCAATTATTATAAGTCTCTCGCCTGTATATTCTCTTATTAATCTTTTTAATAAAAAAATTATTATCCAAAAATCTATAGCCACAGTTTTCGGTAATAATAGGACTAAAAAGGTACAAAATTTCAGATAATTATGAAATAAAATGTTTCGTGACTCAGCAGTACAAACTGACTTCACCAGTAATCCTGACTAGAGTAATCTATAAGCATGATGTTCGTTTATTATCTATCACATAAAGCTCCTGCAGTTTAAGTGAGCTGTGTTTTTAAAAAAAACTGTATCAGATGCTGTTTTTTGCGTGGATCTGTTGTATGGTGGTTAGATCTATGGACATGAGAAGACTGGCAAACAAAGCCTAGTATGATCTGTGTACCTTATGAATCTCTACACCACATACCGAGCCTCACACTACGACGCATCCACTTGACACACCGCAAAACAGAGGAAACTAAACGCCACGTATGTCGCTGATTGCTTTTATAGACCTCCTGCAGCTCGTAATCAGCATTATCGATCCTGTTGTCAAGGCTATCTTTGTATGGTGTAATTAAATTTGATTTCCTTGTAAAGCATAAATATTTGTGAAAGGAAATAACGCAACACGCAGTTAGCAGCCTTGTTTAATAAGCCACTTGTAAGGAAACCGTATCGAGCCGAGCAACACCGAAAATTTGCGTTGGAGCTGGCCTCTCTCCTACTGACGTCCACATAATGCAAGAGCAGTAAGGGATAATGAAGTGAGAGTTTCTGACAGCCAACATTGTTTATTTTCCTGCACTCTCGCGTTCGGAGAGTAGCAAAGTGACACCAGAACAAAGCCAATTATTAATAAACTTTTTCTTTTCTCTTTTCTCCCCTTTTCTGTCCACAAATATTTCGTGATTTGTGCTGCTGAGTCAGTTCCACCGAGAGGAGCTGTTTCAATCTTCTGCCAGTCTGACAAAATCCTCTTTTTGGCAACATATTTTGTCAAAAATACTATTTTAAACGTAAACATTAATTCTGCTACTTGGTGTGTGTGTGTGTGTGTATGTGATAAGCTCCAAAGCGACTACGGCTATGAGGCGTTAGTATAATGTGTCTACAATTGCATGTCTGAGGTGTGGCAATAAAGTTCCCGAGCTGGTGCAATAAAAAGAACACAAAGTGCTTAAAAGTGTTTTAATTTTTATTCAAAGTAATCATCGCCAGATTGAGTACCCTCATTACACCTTTCTAAAGTCTCTAAAGGGTCATCGAAGGCGTCCAAAGAGATGAAACACAGTTCTGCGGTTACGTTTTTCTTTATGTCCTCAACATCTTGAAATCTCTTTCCTTTGAGGGCAATTTTCGTCTTGGGAAAGAGAACGAAGTCCACTAGATATTAGATTGAGAGAGTATAGTGGATGGGTGATCTGAACAGTGCCATGTTTGTTCGGAAATGTCCACAACAAGTGAGGAATGGGCAGGAGCATTGTCGTGTAACAAGAACCAGCTGCCTTTCTCTCAAAATCGAGGCCTCAATTTTGCGGTCTCAAAATTGCGGCCTGTACACAGAACGCAGTATTGACATCTCCCCTTCAGGTACCAATTCCTCGTGAATCACACCAGGTTTATCGAAAAACATGATTAGCATCGTCTTGACCCTGGACTTTTGCAAACGAAAGGTTTTGGGCCTTGCTAATGATTTTGAAGTCCATTGCATGCTCTGATGGCTTGTCTCTGGGTCGTCCTGAAACACCCAACACTCATCTCCATCTCCGGTGACAATACAGTCAAGAAAATTAGGATTGTCAAGATTGTCTTCGCATGTCTTATCAAATCATGCCAAGGCTTGACAAGTCGTCTTCGCATGATAACTCTCTTTGTTGCTTCTACTCATCCGTGAGGCTGTGCGGCACAGTTATTGCATAGACCTTCCTTTTCCCTAAATCTTCATGAGAATTTGATGAATCCTCTCCAATTTTCCGAACTTTTGCATCTCTGTCCTCATTTCGAGAAGTTGACGAACGCCCACTTTTTGGGACATTGCGAATATCCCCACGTCCATCTCTGAACCGCTTATGTCATTCGAACACACTGATACGACTTAACGTTTCATCCCCATAAAATCGTGACACCAACGTTAACTCTTCTAGCAAACTGGTCGTTACTTGGAACCTGTCGACCTACTGGACAATCTCTGTACCAGAGATTGTCCAGTATCATTATCCGTTGTAATTATCAGTTGTCTGTTGTTATCAATATTTATTGTTATTATCATCATTATCAGTATCATTATCTCAATATCTGTTGAAGGAACTTTAAACTGCAACATCCCGCTTCCATCCCACTCATTGCCACACCTCGTATTCTTCGATTGGTTTACTATATGAAAAACCCGAGTTTCGATTGGCTTGCTATTGGAAAAAAATCGAGTTTTTTACAGAGAACACCATGAAATTCTCTCCTTAAACCGAATAAACTCAACCAAGGTGTGAAAAAGTCCATAAAAATTCCTTGCATCATTGATGGAATTCGAACTTGAGCTTTTTCCACTCGGTGTGGGTGGAAGGTGATTATAAATACTGCGCTACCAGGGAGGATCTTTAGTGTTTTCTTGTTTGAGGATGGATTAACTAGAATGTAACATTTCCAAGGAATAAATTGTTCCCAAACGTGAATAAATGTTAGGTCCCCTCTAGTTATCCGATTTTTGTATGCCAAAGGGATTGAGCCTGCAGAAATTCATTATCAATTCAGCTCTGTCTGGTCCAATCAAGTCTGTTTTTAGTGAAATCACTCAAAAAAGGTTTACCCTGATTTTTATCTCTTCGGACCTTTGGAAAAAAAAAAAAAAACTAACAAGTAACCGATTCGGCTATGACGGTGCGTTGAAACATGGTTTTCATCTCCTGGGAATATGAAAATAGTAAGGCATTGTGATTAGCACGGGCTTTTGGCCAAATAACTTCAGTACAGCCAAACTTTCTCCGCAAGGAACTCACTAAGAATCAAATTCAAGGTCTCCTATGCAATGTCCTAATCGGTCCTGATCCCCTTCTCTCGACACTTCTGACAATAGAGTCGAGTCGAGGGACTCATCGACAGCAACTTTACAGGACTACTGTCCAAATAGTTTGCATAATATTTTCCGCAAAGTTAACATTCAGATCCAATTCTACCATTCTGTCACTCTTAATATACTGTGTAAGAGCGACCAGTTTCCTTTCCTACCGCAATTAGGTTGAAGTTGTCACTAGTTGGCAAAGCAGTAATTGTTTCTTATTACCAAGCCTTCCATTACAGTAGGGTACATTAATTGCAGGGATCGACGTCTCAGAAGTTGTATGCTATGATCAATCTCTTGTTGGACTATGCCGATAATACCAGTAGTATATTTTTGAAATCAGAGGGTCGCTGTGTAAGAACACTATTTTGTAAATATGAGTTCGAAAAAGGTGAGTCCACTTTTTACAATGCATTTAAGGGACTTTGCTTTGAAGTTAAATATGAAAGAGGGTCATGTTTCGGTATCTTTAGGGCGATTTTTAATCGCCCTAATGATACCGAAAGATACACTGGTGCCAAAGGCACCAGTGTATGTTAACTCTTTCTCATACGAAATATACATCTGGAATTCATATAGAAATATTGGCCATAAAATCAGCATTGAAATAAAGCTGTATTTGGTATCTCATAGGGATTTCTGTCCCCGAAAAAAATATCTGGATGCACTTCGGTTTCACACTGACGTCACTACCACTCGCTTCAATATTGCGTCGGTCCCTTTTTAGCCGCCATGACGTAATCCGCCCTTCTGAGTAGACCCTCCACCAACGAACGATAACATGCTGTGGATATTTTACTTCATGCCTAATGCAAAACAGTGTTCAATTGAGCTACCGATATGGAACGCTTTGTGCTAGCCATCGCCAATGTTCATCCCAACGTTCCATTCTGGACTCCATGCAGCCCATTACAACTTTCGCACATTCTTGTCCATGAACCATTCTCAAACATCACCGGCGGTATGGCACGAGAGATTTTCCTGTTGAAACAAACATGATTCGGTTTGTCCACATGCATACTCATGCATGCGAACAAGAACCCGGTAAAGGATTTGTAACATAATGCTTATTTATTAAAATTATTTATCGGGGTCTATAAAATGGGTACACCACGATAAATAATTATCTTGGAAAAAATGTGGAGATGGATACCACCGACGACGAAAGCCAATGGCGATCCTATAGTCGGAAAGAGATCATTGGGTACAGCGAACGGAGATCCTATGGTAGGGAAGAGATCTGCACAAACAGAGGCTTAGGGTAGGCATATAATGTGCGGTAATGTTCAGTAACGGTGGGTTGCTTACCATTAAATAAGATCATTCCTGACATCTGAAAGAAGGAGGACAGTTATTATCATCTAAGCATCTCCTTGCGGTACTGGATGATGTTATCGACTGGACCGATAGCTCCTTGTGGTGTTCGTCTCAGCATCTCCTTGTGGTCCTGGGTACGGTTCTTGCCAGAATTAGGCAGCTGATCTATTGCAGTTCTTTTCTTTGTGAGAGTGGGCTGGATGGACTTCGCACATAGTTGCATACTTTTGAATGGCTGTACCTCATTTCTGTATGATAGTGTAAATTGTATCTGTGATATTGTATGTAGGGTATTGTAACTTATGGCGGGATGACAGAATTTTTCAGGGAACGTCTGGTGCTATTAAATCCTTATATTTTCAGATTATTATTCCTACAGGTCGAAATGTAATGGCTATAGGCTGGAAAAATCAGGAAAAAGCTGCAGAAAAGCCAAGAAGATAAATTTTATCATCTGAGTAAATCGTTGTTTATTCGACAGCCATTCTTTCAGAGCAAAATCCGCTGCACCAGCTCTTTATAAAACTTTCCTCTGTATTAATAGCTTTTTTTAACCTTGTAATTAACAGGTTACTTCTCTAATCGAAGTTTCGAAATGATTAGCAAGATTTTTTTGGACAATTAAATGAGCAATTAAACCAGTAACTGCTAATTCAATTAAAATGTGTGGTAATGATTTCAGCACTCTTCGTTGTAAATTAAAGTAATGAATCAACATTTAGATTGTAATGAAATTATCTTGGGTATATTTCTTAATGAGTGTATTTGTTCTCGGATATTAAGGAATATTAAATCCACTGACATAATTAGGAAAGAAATTCCGAAGAGTGGTAGATAAGGTTTTGTTAATCATTATTTGCGTTTTAAGAAAACCCAGATTTACGCAGAGGCAACGTAGGCAGCGCCTAATGTTGGCGTTGCCAAATACGTTTTACGCATTCCGTGAATTTTTCTAGCACTTTCGATGCCATCTACGATCGTTTCCTTCCAAAAGTCTGATGTCGAGCCTCTTTTTGACTAAGAAGGGTAGAGATTTTTAAGGAAGGCATCTTGACTGCTGAAAGATACGAAGAGATCTTTGAATCTTATATGGGGTTTTTCAAATGTATCATATTCCTGAATTTATTTTAATGGGAGATAATAGGAGAACTTGTACACACTGTATTTAAAAAAAAGAAAGAAAGAAAGAAATAACTTCAAAAATCTTGGCCAGCACCCTCTGCATTGTGCAGGAGCATATTACGAGGGCTTCAATTAATGAAGGATGATCATAATTTTCATGAACAACCGTACTGCTTGCTATTTATAGTTGAGCTGAGGAATTTAAGTTAAAGCTGCATCACATAGTAACTGCAGCATTGACTCGTGCGCATGGCCTTGGCGGTTGGTAAGTTTATGCCTTTTCAGTTTCGCCTATGTAGAAATGTAGGATGTGACACGCGAGGAACAGTATGCTGCTCTCAAATTTTGTTTCCTTCTCAAAAAATAGCTGAAACATATTAAATGTTAAAAGAAGCTTATGGTGAATTTACATTTCCATATAGCACAGCTTGCAGGTGGTTTAGAACGTTTAAAGATGGACGCGATTCGTCGATCACAAAAATGGGCAGAACTGGAGCTCCAGCCACTGCTGTCACCACAGAAACCATAAACACTGTTCCTGTAATTGAGAGAAGATCATCGTAAGGTCACTGGCAGAGATGTTGCAAATGTCAGTAAAAAGCACGCACAGTATTCTACATGACCATTTGCATATGACACGTGGTTGTGCACGCTGGGTTCCAAGACGGCTCACATCTCAACAACAGCAAATTCGCATGGTTTTTCAGGAGCTGCAACGGATAGTTACTGAAGATGGTTAAGTTCTGCACAAGGTAATAAGGGAGATGAGACATGGTTTCATCATTTCGACTCAGAGAGTAGGCAACAAAGCGCTGTTTGGAAGTCTACGTCATTACAAACACTAAAAAAATAAAAAGTTGTGGCTTTTGCACGAAAGGCTATGGTCACCTCTTTTTTAGACATTCAAGGAATAGTTTACCATCATGTTGTTCCACGTCATACGACTGTTATGGGACCTTACGACCGAACTGTACTACATACTTTGCAGGATCACATTCCTCGCAAATGACCACAACTGCACACAGGTGGACGTTCGCTGTGTCAAGACAATGCGAGACCTCACACAGCTCATACTGTCATCGAGTACTTAGCCAGCATTAATGTCAAATGTGTTCCTCATCCGACCTACAGCCTTGACCTTGCACCCTGCGATTTATTTTTTTATTTCCAAAGTTAAAAAAGAAGTTGTGAGGGAAACGTTTCCAGTTATCAGAAGTTGTAAACACATCGGAGGCAATTCTCAAACTCATGTCAAAGAATGGCTTCCACCATGTTTTTGAAGGATGGCAGAAACGTTGAAGTATCCATCTAATTGTCACTTACCCCAAATTTACGTAATCCAATAGTCATGATCTCATAATTATGATTGATGCATAATTTTTGGACACCACTGCACATCAGCAGAATATGGAATTCTCTTACGCTGAAATTAAGTTATGATGTTATTAATGTGATTTCTATGAGAAATAAAGAGAAGAGAAAGCCTGAAGCATTTAACTTCAGCGATAATGAAAGGGCTTTCGAGTGACAGACACATCAAGGAAATCCAGGATTAACTCAAATTTTTAATACTCGCATACCGATAATACATATTAAAATTTATAAATAAGCATAAATCCCAATTATTATTATTATATTATTATTTTATCTCTTTCCATCGAGTTATTAAAATATAAAATTGTGACAGATGTTGACAGGTAGAGGTCAAAGATCATGTTTACATGGTCTTTGAGGTCAATCTTCTTAGCGATTTAAGTGTCATAGACCTTGACAAGAGTGTCAAGAAACCTTGGCTGGCATGTGATAATCTTCTCTCTTAAAAATTCCAAATACAAGAAAAGATAGAAAGAAGTATTACTTTATATATTTACCCAACACCAGATATGGCTACTTTTATGCAAATATCGCGTTGCTCCTCTGATTTTCTTCTAACATTCCTTATATTCGCTGTTTAAATTATTTTCCATTCTCTTCAAAACTCCCTCAAGACGTACCTTTTTTCGAAACTCTTCCAAGACAACTCTTTTTAACTGTCGCCAACTGCAAGCATTTTAGCATAAATTGCATCTTGCTATGGTGATTTATTACCCGCTTCTTTTTATGATAATGATGTAAAGTTCAAGGCTGGGAGGATGTGTATTATCTCTAAAAGCAAGAATATTCTTCGAGAAACTTAAAGGCAATTTAAAGCAAAGCGGTTTAATGCATTTTTATAAATATCGATTGGAGAAGCAAGGTTTTCATAAAGAAATTTTCCGAGCAAAACACTCTCTTATTTAGCAGTTATATGCTTATGCTGGCAGCAGTTTTCGTTTAGGAAATCAATAAATCAAAATCTGCAATTTCGAATGTCTTAACATCCTTTCTGGGACGATGTCATGCGAGTTTCTTGGTTTTCATGATGCATCCAATTGACGAAATAGAGTTAAACTCAAAATTAAGAAATCAAATGTTGTTAGTAAGGAAGTTTTCCGAAGCCTATTGAAGCTACCGTAATTAAATCAACGTTTCACAGACATGCCTGTGAGGCTAGCAATTATTTAGGAGAATGGAAACAAAAGAATAAAAACTCATAATTATTAATTGCTGTTTTTAATAATGAAGAGCATACGGTATTACGATCAGTTTCCAATTTATTGCTGGAAGATGTTAATGTCTGATCATCCACATTCTCTCGCATATCTTTAATAACCAGTATTCAGCCATCAGCAAATTAAACAGCCTAGTTGAGATTCACTGCAGAGTCTCCTGCCTCCTCAAATCGAAAGCAAATATCTTCCATCAATTTTAATCATTTTCTTGCAATCTCCTGAAATACTTGTATTCCTTAAGACGAATCTTCTCTGGTCTTTCATTCACGTCTAATCATCACCCATTTTTGTTGCAGCCAGCAGAAGTCACGAGCTATGCCGAATTATGTGAAAATTCTTATGCTAAGCAATACTAGGGACAATGTTTTCTAATCGAAAAAGAGCCCCACTCAAGCGAATCTTATGCTGTAATCCTAGCAGTGAACTTTCGTTAAGATCTTGGTGTTCTGTTTGATCCAAAGTTTAGATTCCACCATCAAAATGAAGTCTTGAAAATTAAATATAATCAATCACTTAAGTCAACATGCTAAGCAACGCATCTTTCGTGTATCTAAAACTTAATACATCCTTACAAAATATCACCTTACAGTATGTATACGTATTATTCAACCAGCCGTTAGTTATGGTGCACAGGTCTAGATGGAAGCTGTCCCCAGGATGCCCAAGGCCATTAATATAATGGTTGCTGTCTTCTTCGACGGTAATGTACAAACTAATACTATTCCCATAACTCCATACTGCCCAAATGGCTAATTAGTTAAGCTCGAAGAGAATTTTAAAGTTTGATTGAAAGCTGCCATTTAAATAGCAGTATGATGGAAGATTATCCATAACTTTTGAGGGGTTTTAGCAGTGAATTTCTTTTCACCCATCAATATCTGCAGCCTGTAGAGACAGGCTTAGTGACCAACCCATTTCTTTCGATGGAAATACTCCCCAAAACCATTGTAATCTGGATGCAATGATTTTGGGGAGTTCAAAACCTGCTTTCCTGATCAGACAAGCAGGTTTTGAAGGAAATGAAATGGAATAAGATAAACAGATTAAAAGAAAATAAAAATAAATAAAATAACCTAAAAAAAAAATATTTCATAGCAAGCGTGAAATAAAAGATTAAAATTTGCCACAGTGAGAATTCTATGACTGATACATTTGGCCTAAGCTTGAGAATCAATTGAACTGAGTTAGCAAAGATAGCCCCATCTTATCTTTCATTTATAATAAAAGGCCAATCGCTGCAATCATTTACACGTAATATTAATCAACTGGAATGGTGGACTGCAAAGCCATCAATGAGGTTTAGAATTTCCTTTCACTACAGAAATACTGACGCGTGCAAAGAGGAGAGCTTCACCACATTTTCATGAAATAAAAAAGTAAAATGGAATATGTTTAGCCTAAAATGATGCAATATGTCAGACTGAGAGAGAGAGAGAGAGGATGCCTTTATATGATAGCCCCCACGTGTGACACGGCAGCGATTTGAATACATTCATATTTGAGCTTGGGGAATAATTAGCACTGCTGCCACTTTGAGACACGATGCCCGCATCATGTGTGTGTGTGTGTGTCTGTGTCTGGTTTTAATTTAGTGCATGGAAAATAATAATCACGATAGCAACACTCCATCTTGCTTCGCATCTCAGTGATTAAAACTGAAAGCACACCTCGCTGCACAATAAATCACTCTCTGTTTACAACCTCATACGTTCTGAAATTTATTGATTCCTTACTGCAGGATGGTGTTCTAGGGATTAATATACGCGTGAGTATGCGATGGCAGGTTTCAGTGGTAACGCATTGCTTGCTCAGATAGGTAAAGTACCTGCATACTGCACTTATCTCAGCCAACGAACCTGTCATCAGTGGCAACTCATTACGTTCACTCGAAAGGTTAGCGTACTACATTAACAGATTTATATAGTTGTTCCTCTCTCTCTCTCTTATATGTACGCGTGCCCTTCACTATCGAAAGTTAAGAGACCCGATCTAAGTATTGAGAATGGACTCATTTTGGAAGTCGCATATGTATTATTAATATGCTGTATAAATATTCGAAATGACAGCGTTTTCTCAGCTGTCCATCATCCGGTACCACAGAGAAAGCAGTTAACCGAGTTCCAATGGGGCAATGATACCCATTTTCCGTTTAGTGGGAACTATTGTTAGCCAGTAACAGTCTTGCTGGTCATCATTAAATTAACTGGGGGAAACATAAATAACTGAGTGAAAGATTTGAGGCGCTGTTGAGACTGATTTATCGATTGGGTAAGACCAAATAAGTACTAAAGCTCTAACAAGGCAAAATAGACTAGAAATAATTAAAATGCGCAGAGAACAGACTAGAAAAAGTGAAATGCGTATCCATCGGGCTAGTAGAATTGGAAAAAAACATGCCATTTTATTTGATCTAGTTAAAAATGAAATCATCGTCCAATAACATTATTGAATGACGATTTCTGCTACAGACTAATTATAGTGTACGAGGAGGTGTTCAGAAAAGATTTGTGTTCATCCAGAAGTAGTTGTGATAGCAGGTTGAAACAAACATCATATATTAGACTTTTTCAACACACCAAGAAAAATGGAACATATTTGGATCCTCTCAATACACTTCCACAAGGCAGTTTCGTAGAAGTCCTGATTTTCCTTCAAACCATGGCTCAGCAGCAGAAATCGCCTCATCATCAACAGCAAATTGCATTCCACGAAGAAAGGACTTCAGAGCAGGAAAGAGGAATAGTTAGGGGAATAGACAGAATGAGGCAGTATTTTAAACCCCTCATTGGTGGACACATCTCACTGCAGCATGCGAAGAATGCGCAGGGGCATTATCGTGGAACAGGCGCACGCCTTTTGACAGATTTTCCCGCTTTTTCCTTTTATAGCAGCATGTAGCTTTATGAGGAGGTTGGAATGGTCTTCGCTATCACGGTACAGCCCTTTTGAAGGTAATCTGTTTGTTCAGATCACAATGCAGATCCCAAAAAACTGACAGCATCATCCTTGCCAGCACGTGGTTGCAACTTTGCCTTTTTGGAAGGTGGTGATTCTGTATGCTTCCATTTTTTTGGAATTTATTTAGCTACGTGATCATAATGGTGGATCCAAGTTTTACCCATGGTGATTAGTCGTGAAAAAAACTCCTCTTGCTTTTCCTGACACATCAACAACATTTCCATCAACAACTCTTTCCTTCTTTTGGTAAGGAGTCAGAAGTCTGTGAACCCATCTAGCAGACACTTTATTCATATGCAACTGTTGATGGTCGATGCCCTCCACAGACCTAAACTAATCTCTGTAGCTAATTCTTTGACGCTAATACAGCGATCTTCCAAGATTAATGCCCCTTAATTTTTGCAACACTCTCTTCTGTTACCGTAGTTGTTCGGAGTCCTGGGATTACTTCAACATGCAGTGAGGTTCTTCCACATTTGAATTGTTTATTCAAAGTGCAATAACACTGTAACCTGAGCAGTCTTCGCCATAAACAGCGACCATTTCTTCGTGGATTATTTGGATGTTTTCTCTTGCAGAAAGAGAAACTGAGTTCCACTTTATCCATTATGATAACCAAAATTTTTGTGGTTCCTATAGAGATTTCGAAGTATCAAACAAAAAAAAAAAATTCATCTATCCACAACCACTTCTGGATGAATACAAATCTTTTGTGAACCCCCTCGTATATAATCATACTGTATATAATCAACATTCTTCCCACACCGAGTATAAAATGCCTAGGTTTGAATATCCTCAATGATGGCAGGAATTTTTATGGGCTTTTATCACAACGTGGCATAGGTTGCAGGATTTTTTCTCCAGGAAATTCGCGTTTTTCGTCCCAAAAAACAGGAAAATCAGAATACACACAATTTACAGAATGAACATATACTGTCTCCTCATGACTTTAGTTGCTTTGGCACTTAACACACACCATTCACAGGTGGAAGGTTTATGCTAATATCCACTGGGTTGTGCTTTGTCCAATTAAAGGAGAAACATTGAGTTTCAGATTTAATTACAACTTTTTCTTGGTTAAACTTCCTATAACCCATTTATTTAATCAACATTTTAGAACAATCTGTCCATTCTTCTGGAAATGAAATAAAAAAATCAGAACGAAGTATAATCATAGAATCAGAAATACCAACAGAAAAATTTAACTTATTTTTAAACTCTTCTTTTATTGAATTGAATATTTATAATACGAATAACGGTGTCTACTATAATTTATTATAAAAAACCTCCAAAACTTGATTTAATTAAGTTTTATTTCAATATTTTTAGAATGAATATATTGCAATAATATTTATAAAAAAATATGAATTTATTTCAAGAGTGCTAAATATTGTTACTTAAATTTCATTTATTCTGAACTTTAACATCATATTTGATGATGGCGCTGCTGCTAAAACAAATTATTTTTATTGAGAAGCACATTCTCAATAAAATTCTCAATAAAATCAATACCAGCCTATTTATTTCTTCACTGAATTTTTAATGATTTTCTAGAAATATTATTATTGTGGAAGTGTCTTAATTTCCAAGAATACCCCTAAGTTTTTGTTGTTCCATGGAAAAATATCATTTTTTGTTTCCAACGTTCACCACAATTTTTCCATCCAAACTTCTGCCATCTTCTCTCTCACAGTAGAACTGTAATCACAGCAGCTTCTCCACTAATCCCCCGAATATGATGACTCTTAGAAAGTCGCAATAAAAGTTGGACGGTGGAAACACTACGCTATGCAAATAGAATTTTTATTACTGAATGCCATGGATTGTGTCGCAGAAATAAAATAAAATAAAATGGCTAAGTTAAGGGAAGTTAATTTGGCTGCTCTGGTTTTATCATTCGGTGAGCGCTGAAAGTATATAATATTTAGCTGTCACATTTTGAGTTGGAATTAAGCCACGAACGGGAAGAGGACTGATCGAAGGACAGTCTTTGTTAATTAGGAAACCAAGAGTGTCCTGTGCTTCTGTCTAATGATATGTACCAAGCCAACCTCTCAATGAGTGATAAGTTGAGATGTACTACAAGTTAAGCGTCCTCTAGTGTGGAAACTTAAATGAACAAAATATTTAAACGTTTACTAATTAATTACTAATTAATAACTTCATTTCTAATTACGCGAAGTTAGTGAGCATGTATCGGAAGATAAACTGAAAGATGGGGTAGATCCAAAGCAGTTTAACCGGATGCACAATTTTCTAGTCTTAATTATAACGTTGATAGTTTGAAAGAGCTGACGAAGGAACTGGTTTGTACTTGCTAATTGGTCAGCAGAGACGAATTGGGTTGGAGCTGACAACGAGGCTGAAAAATAGCAGCTGTTACCTTGGGAGGAAATGAAATTAGGTGGATTAATGAGGCTGTGTAGTAAACAAAATTATACGGGTGGTATTAGTAAACGTGACGCAATAAGGAAAGTTGTTTGTAGGGAAAATTTTGAGATTAGTTTTTCCTAATATTTTTTATACAAAATTCTTGTTTATTATCTGGAGTAAACTAGTATGTTGGTCCCTTTAAGAATTAATGGAGATATGCTTCTAAAAAGCCTCCTATGTAAGCTATTCGATTAATTAGTGTTTCTTTCATTTAATAGATCCTTAATATCTTCAATTTTATTTTATTTAAAAAGGGAAAAAAAGTTGTTAAAAGTATAGAGCATGACATAAAAATAAATGAAGAAATTAACTATTTTTACTAAAATAAAGTACGTATATGCAAATGTCACAGGACTCTGGCTATTCTAGAACTCTTCGTGAGCTAGTAGTCAACGAGGACAAACTCAGACGTTTGAATATTCTGAAAATTATCTTTCAGAGAATATTCTACACTCACATCACAAGTATAAACACGTCAAGGAACAATTGAATTGTCTGTTAATTTTTTATTATTTTATTTACTTAAAAAAAACGTAAATAAATAAAATTTGGCTTTTCTTCGATGTCCATTAAAAGCATGGGATTATATTAAATCACTAAATGCATCCTCGCGGGTTGCATAAGTCCCATAAAGACAGATAAAACATATCTTTCTGCAATAAACATTAATCATGTTATGAAAGTGAATTTGCTTTTGATGCAATTATTTTAAATTGCTGTAGGGAATTTCTTTTTGATTGAATTGTGGTACAAGTTATGGTAGACCGCTCTTAGATTTTTGACGAGCGCCTATTAAACCCTTTTGAAGAAATAAAAATCAGCTTCTTACAGTAGTACGTAATATTCGTGATGAAAAATTCGAAGACTTACCACTATTTTAAATGATTCAATAAAGAAAATAATTTCATTTAAGTAACTTCATGAAAATATAAAGAGACAGCGTTATATTTCTTAGAAGTTAATTTATTCGATACGTATGTTATTACTATAAAATCATTTGCGCCTATTCCATAAGGCGCAAATGATTTAATGGTAATGCTAATGATTTTATAGTGCGCAAATGATTTTATAGTATTGCGCCTATTCCATAAGGAGTAGGCGCAAATGATCCTTTATCATTTCCAAATATTTCTTAACGACGTTGTTCTAAGACGCTTATGTTCAGTAATTTTTAATTTTATTTTCAAAAAAATGCATATTGTAGAGTTGCCTAAGATCACAGGAACGAGCTCTGAGTTTGTAAATTAAATCTGTAAAAAATTCTTGTTGGTAAAACTGAATACAGTATTCGTAATTGGAGAGATTGTTGCACAAACATAGCTATAATAATCACTGACCTTGCTCACTGTGTGAAAGAGACCCTGGTTTTAATTCAGTCTCGACAGAGAAACGTTTTTTTTTTTTTTTTTTCACTGTGGGCGGTTAATCGCCTTCTGGTAGACAGATTTTTCTGCCTGAAATTGTAGTTTTTCATCCCGATAAAACAAACACCAGACTATTAGAATTCATAGTAACAGGTCTCCTAAAATTCAAAACAAATCAACCAATCTTTGCCAAATGCTTCAAATTATCTGCTGTGTTATTTTCTACTCATATTTTGCTGAAGGATAGCCACCAAGTTATGAATCACGTCATTTTCTTATGTTTGCAGGATCCATCTGTCCGGTTCTTCATAGTTGAATCAGGAATATGGAAGACTGCAGCATCTAACATGCTTACACCATCCCCTACCCTTCACGACACGCAACTGCTGATTTCTTGAGTTCCACAGTCCAATTTCACAGGTTTTTTTCCCTCTTATATGACTCGAATATGCATCTCTAACAAACCAGCTACAGAATACAAACAGTTTATTTAATTTATTTTATTTTAATATGATTCTTGTGCTTTATCAACTTCCTGGTCGACCGATGTATCGTGACCTATTGATTGAAATGCTGACACAGAAGACCCAGTAATAAGTTCTGTATTTTTAATGCCATAATTTCGGTTAAAATTTTTCATAGCTTCTGTTTCTATGATGTCTCTTTGTTTCAAAAACAAACCTGAAAATGTCAACGGAACTACAACAGATATCAGTAACCATCTAAAGTCAATAATAATTCTGATAGGCACGTACTTCTAATGTTTCACAAATTAAAAAAAGAAAAAATTCAGTGAAGGCAATTGTTTCAAATGGAGTACAGCGGAGTCTGAGTGACATATTTATATTAGTCAAGAAATTTCCAAAGGCCCGAGGCCGTTATGCGAAATTCAAACGTACCAATGTTCCGACATTCCTCTCAAGTAATCCAGTAACATTAAATTCAGAGAATCTAAAAATAAAAGCAATGTGGATAAAGCAGTGCGATCTACCCTGCAGGCAGATATCTTTTCTTTTTTTCTTCTTTTTACTTTCCAAAGGAGTCTTAGCCTTAACAACGTACTTGGTTGTATCGATCTGTTAAGTTGAATCTGCAGAATTGCCTTATCAGTTCTGTTTTCACCCAAAGTTGTCTGTGTAACACTACAGAGTTTAACAAGCTGCTAATCTAGTAGCAGAGCAAGAAGGCAGGTAATTTCCGTCTAGAAAACTCTCGAACACATGTGCTTTACACCTTTTCATAATAAAAGGTGTCAAGTTTTTCAGGAGAGCGTATACATTATCGCAATTTTAGTGAGCAGTGTCACAACGTTAAACTACGAGTAAAACGAAAACTGATGGAAATTAAAAACACAAGAAAAAAAGTTTATACAACCAAAACACAGTGACAGAATTTCTGGTGTGAAAACCTGGATAAACGTTAATTATTGGATTTTTCAAACGTTTTGTAGATTTAAATAAAATATTATTATTAAAGATAAAATCGAAGCGCGTGTAAAAAGTTATTTTTATCGCACAAATGGAAAATCCAATAAAATATGGAATAATTTAATACGTTTGTTTATTTATCAATATTGTAATACTCGAGTAACTTTATTCCATATTTATCCCACAGAAATTGAGTATCTAAAAGATTTTACCTTGTTGAACTTTTTAAAAACCGTATTTATAATAAAAACTTTCATATTCTAAAATCGGAACAAAAAGAGCAAAAGGGGTTGGATAGCTAGCACGATGTAACCAGAGAAATTGCGAAGTAGTCTAGAAGAAAGACTGATGTACATTGACCATACATGAAATCTGTTTAATCTTTCTGCTTGGAATCTCTTGGTAATTTATTTTCCTTTAGGATAATTTCAAACACAGTATATTGCAAACTTGCTGTATATGCTCTTACTGAGAAATGGGTTTAGGACAAACGCGTCTTCATCTGAATATATTAAGCGTATCCGATATGGCTGTATACAGCGGACTACGTGCTTGGAGGTAAAAAAAGATTCAGCATGTATTCTGAAGTAGTATTGATGCAGCGAGTTTTATCAGTCCACCTGGAATTCTCTTAGGGGAAAAAAAAAATCATTCCGTATATTTTGTCCGTTGGAATAGTGAAACATACTCGTATTTTCAGATATTGCATTATAAAACCTAATTTACATATAGAAATTCTTAAAAGAAGCACACATCACACAGGAGATCCGATGTACCCATAAAATATTCGTCGCTTATGAATGAAAGATTGGAAATGGGGAAAAGGCACGGGCACCACCTAGTGGTAGTTGGTTATAGCTTATCCAATCTAATCCTGCCACGACGTCATTAGGTGCAAGCTATAACTCTACAGTATTTTCTCTTTTTATTTTGCCTTTCAGTATATCGGAAACAAATTCGAGCGAGATGCTATTTCCCTATTTTTACCCTCAGAAAGTCTATAAATGATACGTTCTTCAAAAATGATTCTTTTCTAGAGAGCCTGCATTATCGAAGTGAAGAAATCCTTTTATTTGTTCAAGGAGAGATTTAGATCCCCCTTTCTAGTTGATCAGCAACATTATCACAATGAATTTATCGAGAGAGGTGAAACTGCGATTCATCTTGGCTGTTTCATCCCTTTTTTTCGAGGAGTTTCTGTATTCTTCTTCTAGGATGAATAGGGAAACTGAGAATAGTGTTCCCTCAGAAGGAGGAAAACCTATAGAAATTTATTTCGCCATTATCCGAATGCTAAGCTCTATCCTTTGAGCAGTATTATTTTTCTGCACCGGGATTCTACACTACTTATACCGAAGCTCATCTCTATTGGAAGAAAGTCAAAGGGATTCCATACTCGCTTCAGGTTACTTCTTTTTTTGCGATGAAAGCCAATTCTTCCTATAGAAATGTGCTTATTTGAAGCTTCCTGTCATTGCAGACTTTTGATGTTTTGTCTTTGCTTTTTCTCCATTCTTCTTGACTAATAAAAAAAAAAAAAAAGAAAGAGAGAGAGAAAGGCTCAGCCGTGCATGGGTCGCTACAGAACGAAGCTGACCGGTTTCTGTTGGTCTTAGACGAAGAATTCCGACAAGTGTTTATAATGTTTGGTGCACAGCTGTAAGTTTTCCGTTTTCAGCTCTTTGTTGCTGTACAATATGTCATCCCTAGCGACACACACACACTGAAAGACAGAGGGAGAGAAAGAGAGAGAGAGAAAATTTTATTAGAAATCACTTTCGTCGTCCTCCGATGTAAGGCATCTTGTTCGGATGGACAGCGCACTGCCAACCTTCCTGTTCTCTAAATATGTTGCGTTAGGGCGCCATCTGCAGAAGTTCGCGTGTTCCCCCGAAACAATATCGAACGTCGGACGTACAGCAACAAAGTTTCACTTCCTGTTGGGTGAACAGAGCAATTTAATTTTATCCATCAAGACTCGGCGTGAACTTCATTCCATTGTACTCTTCAAGACCAAGCAGTCCATATCTCAACTTGAATACCCGCACTTCGAACCCCACTCCCAGTCTTCTTAACGAATACCACCAAATAGCATTTTATAAATGTAATATGCATTGACAAGCAGAATTTCTTCACGAGAAACAATTCTAAGAAATAAAAAATGATGCAGCAATTTTGCTTTGTTTTCTTTTTCTTCTGGAAAAGACTTTTAGAAGAAAACAATGTAATAAATATGATGCGTCGTATTTATTAGCAAAGTAGGAGATGATTTAAATTTACCAGACATGATTTACAGCGAATCTTTTAGTTTTATTTCATCTTGATTTAAAGAAGAAAGAAAAGAAAACCCATCTTGGCGAAAATGTTTCTAAAAGTAGAGTGGTTTTCATCCAGGTAGGAGAAGTAGTAATTAAAGTTTGATATTGGCAAATGCAAAGTACTGCATATGTGCAGCAGTATTCTCGGATTAAAGTACCAACTTTTTTGTATTACACTCGGGGTAGTAGAGAATGAAAAAGACCTGGGGGTAATTATGCAATCAGATATTAAGTTCTTTGAGCAGTGCAGACAGCTCATGGGATTCTGCAAATACAAGAATTTTACTGGTAGAAATAAGGAGATGATTATCCCGTTGTATAAGGCAATAATTAGGCTGCATTTTGAGTACTTCATACAGGCCTGAAAGCCTCGTTTTAAGAAGGCTGTGAATCTGTTGGAACAGGTGCAGAAAAGGGCAACGAGATTAGAAGGAAACAAAAGAGTGCTCTTACGAATAAAGGCTTCATTTTTGCAAATTGCAGCGTCGTGGGACTAGAAACCTGCGAGGAGATCAGATTGAGGTGTTTAAGGCTTCGAGTGGATTGAGTAAGATAAATGCTTGATGGAATTCTTCTTCTTTCTCAGACTACGCACATAAACAGGCGTAAATTCAAATTGAGGAAGGATGGTTGCAGGATAGATGTGCGGAAATTTACCTTCAGCTAGCGGGTAGTTGATTGTTGGAACAAGCATCCATCTGGCCCTGTGGAAGTGAATAGTTTGAATAATTTTGATTAAATAATTTTAACAATTTCCTAAACAAATTCTTACAGGTAACGTGGGAAATATGTTTTTTTTTTTATTTTTAGTTTCGTCGATGACTAATACTAACAATTTAAAAAAATCTCAAGAAGATTTAGAAATCTTTATTGCAGCAACGTTGTACTGTGATAATTAAAGCCCTCTTTAATCGAGGCTGTAGTTAACCAATCTCATACGAAGTGAATCGGATTTCCCAATATAGCTTGAGTAACTGATGAGCCAAATATTCCCAAAAAGAAAAGGTAGAATCCGAATAAATCACTTGCGGGATTTGATTCCGATATTACTGGATGATTCGTTCTAGATTTGAACCATGAAACAATTTATCAAAGCCCAGCAACTTTCACAGTTCCACGAACTGTGATGATATCCGAAACGTAGGACTTTTTTAATTCTTCAGAGAGAGAGAGAGAGAATTTATAAATTCTCTCATTCTCCAGCGAAACAATAAAAGAACGAACAGAGCTCATCATATTTTCTTTAGAGCTAAATTAAGAAGCAGCTTCCCCTGCATTCATTAGAATATTTATTTCCGGCTAAGCTTATTAAACGAAAGAGGAGCGAGACTTCCCGAGTAGCTAACTTTTCAAACTACTTTTGATCATGCGAACATATCTGGTTCCAAAACTAAACAAACCACCCTCCAGTATTGATTTCAGTCTCTCAACTATGCCACACACTTGGTGAGCAATAAGCAAGATATTGAATTATTACCAACCGGCAGACGTGCTCAAGTTTGTGCTGAAGAATACACGAAGCCATCCTGCCTATCTACCACTCGTAGAGGCCGAGAGCTGAAAAGACTTATAGCGGGTCAATACCGATGCTTCGTACTTTAACTGGCTCTTCTGCTTAGAAAGAGGCGATACATCGTTGAGAACTCATTCGCTGTTATATCCTCATTGAGAAAATTGCTAAAAGTAAAAACAAACGGAGGTGTTCAGAATAATTTCCACACATCGCTCTAAATAATATTTGTGGCTAGCGTTCCATGTTGAAGTAGTCCGAATTAACTTTAATATTTTAGCATATGTAGTAATTTTTAGCCTTTTAACTCAAAATGGTTTGTTTCCGCATTTTTAATAGGATTTGAACCATTTTTCTAGAGGCTATTAACCCGGCCTAAATATATGATTTAGGCTGTGTTAAATTTAACACGGCCTATATTTCACTTCCACAACAACAGATAGAAATTCGAACAGTCAATTACTCTTTGGCTAGAGGCAAATTTCCGTGCATATGTTCTGCAACCAGCATTTCTCATTTTTTAAAAAATGTATGTCCCCTTGCGTGTGTCATGTGAGAAACGATAAAGATGCTAATTCTAGGACCTCAAACAAGGGACCAGAAACTTTTTCCACTATATGAGCCGCTCAGGGTTGTCTCCTGTCCTTGTTTAAAAATAAAAGCATTATGTTCCGAAATTTCTGCCACTTCCTTGATCATATGCCTTTTGACCAAGGAACAGGTATTAGTAAACATTTCAGTTAGTTTACAATATAGATGGCCAGTTTCCAGACGCTGCAATTTACATAAGTCAAGTGTTTCCTGGTAAGAGTACCCTTTTGTTCCCCTGAACAGGGGTCCAAATAGAAAATCTTTCGAAGCAGAATGCTCGTAAATAAAATATTTTATTTTTAATAACTATGTACTAGTATGTAACTAAGTATTAACTAATTAACTCGTTCCCAATTAATTACTAGCTAATTGTTTATATATTTGTTTGCTTTCACTTCACTGCACGTATACAGATCACAACGTAATGATCAGTTAACTTTTTGTAATGCTTTTCTTATTTCGGCCAGGATGTTTAATAAAATTTGAAAAGCAACACTTATCACACGAATCTTCTGTGATTTAATGAATTTAACAGCAATATATACATCAGATCGCAGTGTGTCAAACTTTCGTAATGTATCTTACTTATTTTTCCATGAATTTTAATAAGAATTGAATTATAACAGGTATTTCACGTTTCAGTTGTGATTAATGTAATAACCAAATAGTAATAATTCGTGATTTATATATTTAGTAAATGGATAACAAAAAACGAGTCCTCAAAAAGCGACGAGTTTCATGCGTGAAATGAGAACTAAAATTTCGTTTATACTCCTCTCCATATTGTACATTCATTCCTCCACAACAACAAACAATATCCGGTGCTTCTGGGCTCAAAGAATTCAATGTTCAAAATATCCACTGTTCAAAGTGGGGATGATATGAAGCCTTTAGGGGTGGTAAAAGGTCAAAGAGGAGATCGCCACAGACACGCTACTCACAGTATTTATGACAATTTCTCAACGTTTTATGGCAACCAAACAATGAGTGAGGCATTGCTGGAAGTTAGAAATGTCTCTGATAGCTTGCCATGTTTAACTGTTTCAATTATTTTGAAAAATAAAACAAAATAAATAAAAAATACCCTCCTACTTTGAATAAAAAAAGTAATGGAGTGCCGATTTTTGAGTTTAAAATTCTTCTTCTTTCCTATATTATCACTGCAGGCACGTCATTATGATATTTCACATCACTTTCACCCTAAGCTATTTCTACCCTCTATGTATTAAGCTATTTCATACAGCAAACCTCGCGCAAAAACATAGTTCCAGTTAAAAAAAGAAAAGAAACCATTATGGCATTCTTCGCAGAAAATAGGATTCTAAATCGATGCACGCACACACACACACACCGAAAATAAGAGAAACACATAGAGTCGATAGCGTAATGTTATTACCTACTATGGTAATATACGCTGAATAGAAACGCTTCTAATATCAGAAAATCCCTTTTCTTAAATTATGTTTTTTATAACTTATGCAAATCCTTTCCCAATATTGGAACTCATTCACTAGTCAAATGAAAATGGTATATGTTATGAACTTCCCCAACAGTTGGCACCACGTGTTCCCATAACTGAAAACTGTGAAAGAAACCTATACTCCATTCATAATATAACTTTAATCCTGACACGTCATAGATAATGTGCATTGTGACGTATATTCAATTAAGTGTGTTTGTGACATGTTCTTGTGACGGTTATACTGTTACATGACGTGTTGTGCAACGTGCGATTCCTATGTGACGTGTTTTGTGGCGTGTCTGTTCCTCTATGACGTGTTTTGTGGCTTGTCTATTCCTCTATGACGTGTTTTGACGTTTATATGCCTATATGACGTGTATTTGTGATGTGATGACTCGATAACGTGTATTTGTTAGTGTTAGAATAAAAATTAAGAGTAAACAAAGCACACAATTAAAATTTTAAAAATCGCTGGGATTGTGATGAGAGAATCTGTTCCAATAGTCATCCCTCTTTTGCAGTCTGTATAATTTTCAATTGAGACCTCAACCACCTTGAACTGAATTGATATTTCTCGGTAGAACACAATGGTATATACCATTCTGAAGCTATCAATTTTAAAAAAAGAGCCTCCACATCCTTTTGGCCGACATGCATGAAACCTTATAAGAAAAAAATATATATACAAAAGTCCCAACCAGGACAACGAAAATGGTGAATAGGGAAGATCAAGAAGCGCGTGATGATTTATGAAGACTCGAAATGCCGTTTTCACTTTGTCTGCTGCCTTCGTTACCTGTGCAAGCCAGTGCATCGAAGTAAGAGATGGATGGAATGACCGTGTGTGAAAGAGCGTGAGAAATAGCCGAGAAACGCGACAGAACGTGCGATTACTGTTCTCATTGAACGACGCAAACATGAAATATTGAAGAGGCGGATAAATTCCATTGGCAGTTATTGTAGTATAGCCCGCGGACTAGACTTGTTACATTCAGTGCCTCTCTCTCTGGCTCCCGTCTGCAATGTCATGGGGGCTGTTTAAAGCAGTGCATACCATTATACACCGAAGCATACGATATTTAGGCTTGGCAGAAGAGGAAGTTAGTGAAATTCGATTTCTTCCTTGATCAATGACGCTTGGATTTCTGCCTCTGGGATTTAAGTCTCTCTTCGCTTGTTGGAAAAAGTTATTTCGCTATAAAGAGGATTTAAAATGTAATTTATATTTACGCAGCAAACCATCTTGTGATCGAACTTATCCACTGCTAATTTATATCGTTTCATAAATGACGTGTATTTCCTTTTATTATTAAATATATAATATGTGTTTAATTTGTATAATAGGTGTTTAATAATAAAAGCTTTTTTGTTGTTTTTAGCAACAGAGTGAGAAATCCTTTGACAAACGGGGAAGGAAAAGGAAACAAGTTTACTCCGAACGTTCTGACTTCACTCGAGATCAAAGGTGGCATGGGAACTCATTTCGAGAGATGTTCGAGCAATCTATGCTGGATCCTGTATTTTTAAAAAAAAAATTAACACGTGATGAGGCTTGGTGTGCGGATGACTCAAAGATTAAGATTCAAAACCTACAATGGAAAACAGCGTCTTCTTTTCAGTAACTTCTTTTTGTAACCAAAAAGAAGCCACGCTACTCAAAATCACACGTGAAGGTCATTCTCATTGCATCTTCTTTTTCTTTTATTTTGACAACGAGCAGAGCAAATTTTTGACGGACAAAAACATTTCCGTCGTGCCACATCCACCTTGTTCTCCCAATTTGGCCTCGACTTTGGACTATTCCAAAAATGAAGACATTTGTGTCGATTCAAGACAGCCGACTGGTCCACTAAAAGCATTCGCTAAAGAACACTTCCAAAACTGCTTTGTTATCATTGAATAAAATTAATTTTTTGCGATAATCACCGAACTTTGTTGACCAAACTTTGCATTCCATATAATGTTGGTATCATATTTAAAAGACATTCAAAACCTTTAAGCAAAAAATGGATACTTTTTTCTTTGAAGTTTTATATTTGGAAACGAAATACGGTATCCCGCATGTCAATGCGCTTCTCCGTATGTGAATATCCAGTCATTCTATTACGGATATTCGCCTCGCAGTTATTCGCATACCATTCGTCGACAGGGATGCAAGAAAGTGAAAATAACGTGTGGTCATCAAATTCCTCACGGTTTGGCGGCTAAACTAAAACCAACCATTCGAAAGAAGTAGCCCTCTCGCTGGCACACCATGAGCCCCGACCGTGCACAAGCTTATATGGCACAGAGACCACCGTATATATCCCCTCCCCACCCTCGCTTCGCACCCAACGGCGCCGCTGTCACATTCAGATGGATACTGTTGTCATACACTTCAGACTTCCATTCATTTCCATCTGCAAAAATGGCTAAACTTCGAAATAAATTTTACCTAAGAGGAATGAGGAATTTACCTTAAATGGTAAATTCTCGAAATTGAAATTTTCAAGAGTTTTCGATGATATTTCTGGTAAAAACTATTTTATTAGAAATATTGATCTTAATATATTTTTATATCGCGTTCATAATTTTAAATAAATATTAATACTTGAATCAAATGTTAATAAAATCAATTTTTAAACAAGAATCTTTCAAAAGGACTTAAAAAACCAGGCTTCCACTGCATTAGTTACCTTCTCATCAGTCTGAAATCGGCTGCCCCATAATTTTTTTTATTTTAGGGAAGAGGACGAAGTCTGAAGGTGAGAGGTCGGGAGAATAAGGTGGATGCTTCAGATTTTTAAAGCCACACCTCATTACAAAGTCCACTGTGAGAGCAGCCTTGTGAGCAGGAACATTTTCGGCTAAGGAGGGGAACAGCTCTGGGTAGTTTCCAGCATTTATTCAACTTGATAGCCTCTCCCAACTTTCACAAGAAGTTTCCTAGTGCTCACCAGTGATGCTGTTGCATTTACGGAAGTAATCTGCGAGAACGATACCTTTAGAGTTCTAAAAAACCTGACATGACCTTGTTGACAAACAATTGAACCTGGTTCTTTTTTGGGGGTTGATGAAGATGAATGTTTCCACTGCTCGTTCATCTGTTTTGTTTCAGGATCATAGCGATGTACCTAAAATTCAACCATTGTCACAATTCGGTCAAAAAAACTCAACATTCTTTCTACAGAGTTCCAACAATTGTGCAGAACACTCTTCCCCATGGAGCTTTTGAAAGGTCAACAAGCTGAAAACACATCGAACTGCCACCTTATACATGTGCAAGAACTCGTGCATTACGGTCACACATCTGTATTCAAAGACTAGCTGTTCCACTTGACACACAATGTCAGGATCTGTGACTGAGATGGGTCTTCCTTCTCTTAGGTCATCGTACATGCTTCGACAACGCTTGACTTGCCCTTTCTAATGTTTCGGTCTTATATAATGGGCAATCTTCCCCATATATAGCTTTCACCTCCTCATGGATTTTTTGTTTCTTTGTCTTAAAAATTAATAAATTTTATAACGAATCGGATGGACCTCACCTTTTCCAGCACACCACCTCTCGCTGTATTCCTGGCTCTAGTTCAGTAACCAATGGATATAGAAAAACAAATAAATGTGCATTAACTTATGAGATATAGTATATATAATATCAAATCCCTAACTCAAATATTTCTAGATAAGAGTAAATACTTAACCACCGCCCCTCGTAATCTTGAAGTAATCTTTAATTTCAGATTCAAGAACAAATCTTGAAATATTGAGGCGTTCTTAGAAAGACACTCATTTATTTTTTTTGACCGAATACACATATGACACTCATTTATTTATACCTAAGAATGTCTGTAGTTAATAAAGCTCTGTACACGAATTATGTTCGCAAATGAATTCAGATTATTGTGATTGCAGGAGATTAAATATTAAAACTGGCCACTTCTTAAAGATTAAAGATTCTGAAAAATGTTATAAGATTCTAACCCACCATGATCCTAATAAACTAAATAGAAAAGTAATTAAAGAATCTTAAAACATCTTTCTTTGACAAATCTTGAAAGGAAAGCGATTCCAACTTCTATCCTTTATAATAGGGAAAGTATTTTCTTTTTTTTCATACTTTTTCTCTTCAGATATTTCCCAGCTGTAGCGTCCTTTAAGGAAAGTTATTCATATCGACGTTAGCAAATACAGCATTTCTGAAAAACGTACTTATAAAGTTTATTGAAAGCGTAAGTTGATCTATCACATATGACTCTTCAGTAAAACATCCTAACCTCCATTACCGCATCTACCAACCTTATTTCTCTTCCGGCTGATGACTACATGCATAAATACTTCACTTCGCTGCAAACGTTGGAGTAAAAATGTCGACAGTCCACTCCACATTATGATTTATTCAGAATGAAACTGAATTTTTCACAAGGCTGGAGAAACAAACCCAACGAAACAGAAGAATCCTCTATCAAAATTCTATGACAGCAACCGTCACCCCGACAATGGATAAAATGTAGGTTCCAATAAAATCATTCACGTCTTTGAGGCGTCAAAGACGAATGGCTGCATCTCTTTTCTTGAATAATACACAGAATACAATGAGAAGTTATAAATTTCGGGAACAATGGCGGTTTCCTCGTGAAAACGTCTTGAAAAGACAGTGGAGGATTTCCTTTAGGGAGTGATCGAAGTTGTTCAACTCGATTGAATATAATTATCGCGTAATAAACACTTCAAAGTTTGTAAAACTCTTATTATCTTTCAAATACGTTAGGGCACTGTTCACAAACAAGAATTAGCATTATGCTTATTTCAACTGTATTTTGACAATCAACACTTATAATCACAGATAAAACTAAAAACGTAAACCGCTTTCCGATATATCTTCATGATGATTCTAAAAACAACAGAGATTGTCAAAATTTGTAGTACTCTAATACCATGGATGGGCAGACAAAACAAATGAAACTTTACATTGAAATGCTGTAGATTCAAGTTTTCAAGAAATACATCCAGCAAAAAGTTATTCCATATAGAATAAACGATGAAGAAAAGTTAGTTCGGTGAGCCTGAAGTTGAATGATGAAAGGATGCTGGCTGGCGATCGGACTGCTATGGAAGGAACAGTTAAATGACAGATGCTACCTCAAAAGAGCAGTGCCCAACGAAGTATCTGTAGAAAAAGGTTGCAGAAAGAATAGGGGGGGGACAAAAATTCCTCGGAATTGTGTACAGGAACTGCTTGAGTTCTAAGTTTACAACGGAATTTGCCCAAATTTACTGACATATGCTAAGATCCTGTGGATCAACACCGGTAGAATCTATATTGGCTATTATTAATCTGATAGAAAATTTCCAGATAGTATAAGAGTTGGGATTAACGGATTTTTTCTCGCTAGGTCAGTATGACTGGAAGAAAGAAGCAACTGGAATTATGAATATTAATATTAACTTCGCCGTTAAGGGAAGCTAGATTGGAGAAAGAGACGCCTTCGAGGAATTACGTGAAAAAATTCTGCATAATTGGAGAGGTGGGAGAATGATAAAAGCAGCAATGATTTTTTATGAGATGTTAGAGACAGCATGTTCAGAAATATCATCTTTAATGAAAGCAATTGAAACCAATAATTGAGAATTCGTTATAAAAATTAATGTTTGGATTGCTTTGAGGTTATAATTGAAACTAGGTATATTTAAAGTGAATTGAGTTTTTAAGGGGTTTAATTTTTTTCTATTGTCCAAAGAAGCTTGTGTCATTCGTATGATTACTCGTGATTGGTTGAGAAAAAAGTTGAGATGACATGAACTACGATGTAAAGAAAACATTTGGATATTTATTACACATAGTAGAAATAAACCTAATCGTTAACAAAGTGCTCATTGTCTGTTATCATTGCTCCAACATATCATTACTTGTACGTCCTCCGGTCAAGGAGATAGCATTGAGATTATCAAGGTAGTTACGATCACCGATCTTTGAGGCCTGGGTTCAGATTCTTTCTTAACGGAACAAAAAATTTTATCGACTTTTTTTACAAAATGGCCGAGTTATTCGAACTCTGGTGGATCTGTATGATTTCAACTCCAGAAACTCGTCTGGCAAACGCAAACCTTCCGAAGAATGCACCCAACTACAGACACAGTATACTGCCACCGCATATCCTTAGTTGCATTGGCGCTTAACACACATCAACACCATCAGATTAGATCTGGTCTACTGTTACTACCTCGTGGGTAGCAAAGTTGATAGGATTACCGTCCTCCCCACACTGGAAAAGACCTGAGTTGAGTCCAATCAATGACGGGAGGAATTTTTATGGGTCCTTTTCACAATGTCGCTGAGTTAGTAGGTCTCAGGCGACAGTAGCATGATTTTTTGTCCCGGAAACTAGTTTTTCGTCCTGCAAAACAGAAAATCGACCTCAGAACACGCAATATGGCCTTAGTCGCTGATGCTCCTAAAACTCCTACTACAACAACAACTACTGTTAATAACCGGGTTACAAATCCGTTTTAAAGCTGAGTTTTCAAATGTGTTCTCTAGCAGCTTGGTCGGCACAATACATCGTCTTCTGCCTGTTGTTTTGCAAATTCTGAATACAGTTCCTGTCTACGATTGGTTGAATTTCTAAAGTCCTCTTTAATCGGGATTGTAGTTAGCCTATTTCAGGCGGAGGGAATAATGGTTGTGCCTTCTGAGTTATCCTGGGATTTTCAACCCGTACATCATGCAAATCAGCCCAAGAACACATACACCACTTCTGTAGACATGTTCACTAAAATGGATATGAGTTTTTCTGGTAATGTTAAAATAATAATAATGTACAGTACTTCCAAATGTAAACGAGGCTAGCTTTAACTCCTTTATAATCTGTATAATTGTTGTAATGCTTTAGGCCATTAAAAGCAGGATCATATATCGCCGTATATTAATAGCTTGAATTCTGTGGTCAATTTGCTGTCTGCTGGACGAAAATCCCGAGTTCCAGGAGGAAAACACATGCTGCACTCCCTTAAGACCGCCTAAATCAACTAAGTCGAGAAAAATACCCATAAAAATTCCTCGCGTCACTGATGGGATTCGAACTCAGGTCTTTTCCACCCAGTGTGTAGAAGACAGTGCTACTCACGACGGAATCTGTAAAATGGCCTGCTACGTACATCGAAATGTGTCTCAACGGATCTCATCATGATTCATGACTACTAAAGACAACAAAAGTTCCAGCCTTTTTCTTTATTTCTTCTATCGTTTACATATTATTATTACTTATTATTATTATTATTATTGCTTTTTCTCCTTATGAGATTTTTCCATCCCATAACAGGTACTGGTACCAAGTGCATGGGGTGGTTGGTATATCAGGTGTCCAGGATCACGCTTTCAGGAGTTCTTTGCGATTGTTCTCTGTGAGGCCTATTGCTGCTGATAAGTTCTTCTGGCGACTCTTTGGTACCATGCCGATGGTTGACATGGTAATCTGGATGGTCATTACTTGTTCCATATTCCACATCTGACTTACTGTCTAAGTTAACAAAGTAATGCAGGATCATCTAGACAAGGCCGCAATTATACTTCAGACATAGCATGGGATTGTTAAGTGAAAATCTTGTTTGACCAATTTGATTAGATAATACCATGTGGTCATAAAGAAACTCGGGGCAAAAGATAATTTTGATATCCTTGGATTTCAGGAAAGCTTTTGATACTGTTACACATAAAAAAATGCTGTATAAATTGGAGCAGGATAGAATTAAAGGCAAGTTGCTGCTATGAATAAAGGGATGGTTGAGTAGCAGAAGAACAGAGTGGTAATCAGCGTACATTGCTCTTTGTGGACTAATGTTATTAGTGGAGTCATCGAAGGTTGGGTCCATTGTTGTTTTGTATATTTATCAATGATATTGATGAAGGCATCGATGATATTGAAGGATTAATGACAGTAATAACATTAATTTATTACATTTTTAAATTATTAAGAATTTGAAATCCTTATCACCAATTTACTGAATTATGTTAAACAAATATCAAATTAGTTATATTTAGCTTCAAATCTTCCAAGAAACAAGGGAGAGAGGAAATCATAGAAAAATTATTGATTCCCTAAATAAAGAATACTTAAAACTTAAAACCAAATAGAATTAATCGTAATAAGCAACATATTTGAAGTAGAAGATTATCTTAGTTAGTGCTATTTCATAATTTCAATTATGGTACTTCAGTATCATCGATTAAAAATCGCTGTTCTTTTTGGTTCAACGTTCCATTAACTTCCTGTAATTTTTTTCTAATTTTAGCTATCTGCATTTTTTTTTCTCTAATTAAGGCTTCATTTTTGAAAGACGATGATAATTCCCGCAAAGATTTTATGCCATTTAGGATACTACCAAAATTATTGAACGTAAAAACAAACTGTGACTGCATTTCAGATTTTATATTTGATAGTTCATATATTAAGTGAAGAAGATTTATTTTCTTAGATAACTGCTGTAAAATTCTTTAACAAACAAGTGATATACCATCAGTGCATACATTAGTTTCAAAAGAAATAGCGTTACCTTTTATTTACTTTTTTTTTCTTCTTACATTTTGCATGACTTTCATTTAGATATTTTCTAAATCGTTACCTTCTTCAATATTCGTATTATTTCTTTTTTTTTCTTTTTTCACAAATAAGGAACACCTAATGAAACCCTCCAAAACAGCCATTATAAATAACTTCCAGTATTGACAATGGTAGATTGCGTTTTTTTTCAAAGTATTTTGATTATTCTTAGCCATTTTAAAGTTAGCTTCTTTTCAGTAACAATTCAAGCAAATCTAGAATAGTCAATCAAAAAGCAACATTAAGGAACAGCAAAAAAATTTAGTAAGGCATCTAGAGTAAGTTACACCCACTTATTTTCGTATAGCCCTCTAGCGGTGAAATAATAATAATAATAAGAAGAAGAAGGCGATTAAGAACCTGTGGGATTACTTCCAGGAAAACACAGCATCAATCTACCAAGTCATAAGAAAGATAAGCAGTCCGCACGCAACTTCAACAAGGGGCCACACTCACACAGACATTCCCAATATCTCTATTGGGAATTACTCTGACTTCTAATCCCTCTTGGTATAAACACATTACAAATATTGCTTCCTTTGCATCTAAAAACTGCGTTTTCGTTTTCGCTGTCGAAGTTACTTTTCTTCCAAACAGCTGTTCACTCTGTACAAATCGCAAATCCGTCCTACCTTGGAATATTGTTCCCACATCTGGAGTGGTGCCCCCAAAACCTCTCTCAGGCTTCTTGATTCCATTCAGAAGAGGGCAGTTAGGTTAATTAATGACTCCTCTCTAACAGAGTCTCTTCACTGTCTGTCTCATAGACGTTCTGTTTCTGCCGCATGCCTTTTCTATAGATACTTCCATGGGCACCGTTCTTCTGAATTAGCTTCTTTAATTTCTGCTCTCTGTTCCAAAGCAGTCCGAACACGTGCCGCAACAAGTCGACATTCTTTTGCTGTCCAAATTCAAACTCAGAGAACCAACTTTTCTTTTTCATCATTTATTCCTTCAACTTCAGTTTTCTGGAAAAACCTCCCTTCGTACGTATTTCCTAAAAATTACAATCTACAGAAGTTCAAGTCTAATGTCGACAAATATCTTCTTTTATCTTCTCACATTTCAACCCATGAATGGTACTAAGTACTATAGGTTCTAATACCTCTCGTGTTTGGAGTTTTCATAAAAAAAAATAAAAAAAACAGAGGAAAGAAAGATAGGCAAAGACGACACTCCATGGCAGACACTACAATGGCCTCCATCAAGACTACATGGATAAGATGTCTTCCAAAGCATGTCTCATCAACGGAAGACTCTTCCCAGAGAGCGAAGGACTCATGCTCGCCATACAAGATCAAGTAATCAACACCCGGAACTACAGGAAATACATCGCCAAGAACCCAGAGTAACAGATGACACATGTCGACGATGCCACTCTTTTCAAGAAACAATCCAGCAAGTCACCGCCGGATGCAGATCATCCAAACGAAGTACACTCACGCACGCGACCAGGTCTCCAGGATAATACATCAGAAGCTAGCGCAAAAAAATACCAGCTGATCAAAGAACATGTACCGGGTTACAAGTACGAACAAGCCGACCGGGCTAGCCGAGTGGGTAAAGTACCTGCCCGGCAACCCAAAGGTCGCGGGTTCGATTCCCGCCTCGGGCTTGGATCAAAGTACTGCAAAAACCTTGGGAGGTGCAATATGGCCACAGAAGCCGATGCGCCAACAACTACCAAATCAAAAAAAAAAAAAAAAAAAAAACAAGTACGAACCTCAGGCCGTACTAGAGACCTCTACTCACAGACTATACTGGAACCGTGCTGTAAAATCAGACAAGACAATTCAGCACAATAGATCACACATAACCCTCATCGACAAGAAGGAAATTGCTACCGACCTGATCGACATAGTGGTGCCAAACACCAGCAACCTCCAGAAAATATACGAAGAAAAGATCAGAAATACTCAGACCTAAGACAGGAAGTCTTATGTGGCATATGGTACATGTAATGACCATCCCGATCACCGTGTCAACCACTGGCATGGTGCCAAAGAGCTTTCACATGAACCTAACAGCAATAGGCCTCCCACAGAACACTTACATGGAATTCCATTTTTTTATTTACATATACATCTATACAAACACTGTTTTTATACAATGATCCGGTTCTGCTGGGAAACTCCTGATTATATACCATCTCATACAAATCCATATATAGCAATAAAACACTCATAAACTATATAAAAACATGTATGTATGTAACGGCGGAACCTGAAACAGAGTTGAACTCCACCAGTAATCATCGTATTGTTTACAGAATGCTGTAGTTTGGCAAATGTAAATCATATGTGGTTTTTATGTGCCACCTTAACCGGACAGCAGCAAAGGGGTACCCATCCTCAACACGAGGAGGTGGGCCTGTATAAACTTGATTGCCCAAAAAGGGCGAATCCCGCACCCCCGAAGGTAGTGCTAAACCGCTGGGTGCCAGCAGATTTCTCTAGTTGCCCATACTAGAGAAAAATAAAAGAAAAAAAGAAGTCACCGAAAGCTTCGTGAATTTCAGTATTACTGAGGATAATCTTGAAAGGTAAGCAGGACGCGAGAAGAAAGTATCCATTCACAATGATACGTCGTTGGAACTCGTCGTGGAAGTTGTCAGTAACTGCCTTCTTCTGTTGAAAACGTCAACAGAAAACTGTTGAAAATGGTTGAAATTGGAGACAGTTTCCATCAGAATTTTTACATTGTCAGCGAGAACTGCGGAACTTTTTCCAGTAGGGAATTTCTAAAGTTGCAATAATAAGGGCAGTGGAAGACAATGTGCTCCCAATCTTCTTGCTGCTGACAAAGGCAAGTGTCATTATTTTCTAAACCGAACTGAACAAGTTTCTATTTGATGGAACTGTGCCCAGTGATGAGAAAAGACGTGTAGATATTTGGAGAGAACCAAGATGTAATTTGCCGATCAGAAGCAAACAGTACATTTTCGATGAACTTGTATGTGATTGTACCCATGACTGACATGGCCAACGACCGGATACGAAGTTTTTCTTGCTTTATATCATTTTAAAAGTTTGCAGTAATACCAACAAATTCCATCGGCAATGCATGCTTGAGATGATAACAGAACGAGCTAAATATAAGGTGAAGATCTAACGGCAATGGCCCACCTATTACTTGTAGGGCATCCGTAGAAACTGTCCTTCAGGCACAAAGCCTACAAAAGCAGGACATAGCATTGAGAGCTACAGTTTTAACACGCTCAAACCACATAGGAGAACCATAAGCGACAATTGGAAGAAACACACCTTTCTAGTAGAGCTAGAGAATCTTCCTGCCAAGACCCCAATCAGACTTCGAAATTCTCACTGTAACCATAGTAAATTTCTTGACCTTCTCCAGAAGATTGTTGATGTCTAGGGTGAAGTCTAGTCGGTCATCTAGCAACGACAACAAGATATTGAACATGAAACTCCACAAAGCCGCGATCCTGAACACCTGAAGGATAGTAAGAAAGTTCCTTGACTAACAGTAGCAATAATAATAATAGTAACCGGACACAACAAACCACCCCATACACTTGGTACCAGTACCCGTGATGGGGCGAAAAAATCCATTAAAAAGGAGAAAACAGTTTTTATAATGGCATGTTCCAATCAGGCCCGGTAAACCGCATTCTGTTCTGGTGACGTCATAAACTTTCATAATGACTGTTCTGTTTATATTTCTTCACTTCCTGAAAAAGCAACTTTTTCTATGAATATGTAAAACTTTTGCTACTTTTCAATTTTTAGCGCAATAAATTTGAAAAGTTTGCCATCTAGTGTTCCAAGAGAGACCGTTCCTAACCATGTTAGATTTTTTTTCAGTTCCTTCTTCTTGAGAATGTTTTTGTTTTTTCAGTTCTACTTAATTTTATATGGAGTTTCTTTTTAACCGCTGGCCAACTTCTTCCACGAGGTCTGTTCAAATATATGTTTCTTATATTCCTTTTAAAAAATAAAATCGATACCTTCGTTCCTGCTTTTTTTTCTTTTTCTATCTTTCTTTCTTTTATCCCAAGTGGTAACGTGAGCACAGACTGTAAAGCTTTGTTTTTCTGCTATATTTCACTTAACGATCACCCAGTTCTTTAGAACAGCACGGGGAGATCTGGGCCTCTGTTTTGCCATCTAAGCTCCACTCTTTCATCCTAAAGTTTTGCCAAAGTCTGTGTTTATCAATCTGCCCACCTTTAGTTCCTCCCAATCCCATGAGATGTCACTGCTTCCTACTTTCAGTTTACAATGTTGTATTTATAAATATTTATTGAGTTACTTTGGTTAACGTTTTAAAATTGCTAACTTTTGTAGTAAGTTACCTTAAATGCAATAACGCAGTATTGCTTGGAACCAAGAACCACATAATTTAATTGGTGAATGAGAATCGAATTTGAAACTTTAAAAAGTGACGTTTTAAAATCTTAAAATCAAAAATGTTGTTTTAATATACGTAACTCATATTAGCTATTGTGCTACAATAGACTCAATTATTTGGGATCTGCATGGAGATTATATTTTTTATCCGCGGATCTTAGTCCGCAGATAACAAAAAAGTAACTTTAATGAGCCTCTACTCGAACTGCATTTAATAATAAGGAAACGCCGCTCTCGCTGGCAAGATGAGTCTTCAAAATTTAGGTGCCACCCTCACAAAATCCAACCAGGAAAAAAACAATAATACCTTTGTTTTCTTTTTCAAAAAAATAATAATATATACATATTAAATTTTATTCTTATATGAATACAGCGTGCCTGTAAGTAAATGTACTTTTTGTCGTTTTTCTGAGGTTTTCTTTCGTTTTGCAGATTATCCGGAGGTTTCCATTAACTGGAAAAATTTATTTCCCAGCTGACCCAAATAATCGAGACCCGGGTGTATATCAGTATTAAAAAGACATAATTATGCAAGGAAGGAAACTTTTCAGCATGTAAAAAAAAAAATCTTGTATTATTCTGTCGTCAAAAAACGTCTATCCAATTTCTCCTTGAATTTTACCAAGCTATCCTCCTCTGCTACCCTCGCAGACAACTTATTACAGAATTCCAGAACACGCTGCCAGAAAGTAATTTTCATGCCTTCTACGTAGTTTAGTGTTACTTTCCAAGATTTTATTTTATAGTTGTATCCTCTGGTTCATGCCTCACTCACCAATGGAATATTCGGCCTCATTCATTTTACTAATCCTCCTCAGGCTTTACACATTTGAGAGAGAAATTATTCAAAAAATTTACCTAAAGTTGCCTGGTTGCTAAGCCCTGCAGACCGCATCTTCTAAGCCGTTCCTCCTAGGGATAATGCAGCGCCCTTCTTTATACCTTCTATAGAAATTCTACATCTTGCTTTACGTGCCACTCCAGATCCGAGTACAAAATTCCAAGTGCGGTCTCACCATCGTCTTCTAAGAGAGGAATAATGATCTGCGCCTCTCTACCTGCAAAATTCCGGTAAATTATAGACTACCATGTGTCCTTCTTGCCACTTACTCACACTATAAGTTGAAATTGATATATTTCTATATTGTAATCCCCTACCAGTATTAGTAGCGGCAAATGATGCAAGAAAACAAGCTAATCAAGTAAGAAAACAACACTTACCACATCACCTCTCATACCTCCAATAATCTGTCTAGTTATTCCTTGAACTGGTTCAAACTACTCACCCTACAACACCAGATAGGAGTTTGTTCCAACAATCGAGCACCCTCTGGATGAAGGAAAATTTCCACACAACCGACCTGCAACCTCCCTTCCTCAATTTCAATCTATCCCCTCATATTTGTAGTCTGAGATAGAAGAAGGATTTCATCAACATTGAACTCGCTCAATCCATTCAAGGCCTTAAACACCAATTGGATTATCTCGTCTCCTAATGCTGCACAACCTTTCTTGGTAAGAGCACCCTTTCCCCCCTCCCAATCTCATCGGTCTTCTCCGCACCTTCCTAAAATGAGGTTTCCAGACCTGTTTGCAGCACTCAAGATTCGGCCTCACCATACCTTGTACAATGACATAATCACCTCCTTATCCCCTCTAGCAAAGTTCCTGTATATCATTGACAAAAGCCGTGAGCTGTACTGGCAGCATATATCTACACGTCTCAGAGACCTTTATGTCTGACTGTACAATTATCCCCAAGTCTTTTTCATATTCTACTACCTTGAGTGTAGTACCACACAGTTCATAAGTTAATCTCAGATTTCTGCTACCAATATGCAGTCTCTTGCATTTGTCAATGTTAAACTTGAACTGCCATTTCTCAGCCCATCTGCCTATAATTTGTCTGTAGATCTTGTTGCAGTAGCATGCCCTGATTACTGTGATTATTTACCCTGCCAACCTTCGTATCATCTGCAAACTTAGAAATTAAGCCTGATATGACTTTATCAATATCATTAATAAATATTGAAAACAACAACAGACCCAGAACTAAACACCGGGGGACTCCAATAATAACATTTCTTTCTTAGTTCAACATTAATTCTTATTCATCAATCATTCTTTTGAACGTCCTATAGTTCCTCTAACCCAATCGCTTCCCAAAGCGCAATACTTTGGATTTGGTAGCGTTAAATACTAGCTGTTATTTTTCACGCTACACTTACAATCAGTCCAAATCCTTTTGAAGCATCATAGCCTGAATTCGATTGTTAACCATCCTCCCAGGGTTTATATCATCAGTAAACTTTAACAGTTCCCTTGTATTCCCTCTTCAATAAGGGAAGAACAAGAAACGCTCAAGCCACTTGCTTGAGCTTGAGAGACACTTGCTGCTCCAGTTCATTTGAAGAATGTCCTTGGGATGTAATGAGCACCCTCTGTCTCCTGTCCTTCAATCCAAGTTTAATTCCCTGTTATCCTGATCTGTTCTAATTTACACCATAACTTAGCATGAATAACAGCCTTACTAAAATCCAGATATAATGCCAGAGTTGTTTTTTGCATCCAATTGCTTTATAACCAAGTCCAAGTAATTTTCCAAATTTGTTAGGTAAGATCTTTTCTTCACGCAACCATGCTAGACCCATTTAAAATTCTTTTTTCTTTTGTTTCTTTTTTTCTTTTTTTTTTTTTTTTTTTTTTGTAGTCGACGTGGTCCTGTGTTGCGTCGTTAACCACAAACGTTAACCATGTTGTGAAGTTGCACTGTTATGACAGATTTAAATTCAGCGAAGCACACCACACACTACTCTTTCTGTTGCACGGCTATCTTACTGACACTGACTGAGGCAGTGCGTGTAGGAGTCATAGGTCCACAACAGGATTACTGCTGTGGAAAATCTGATGATGATAAGTTTCTCTTGCTAGATTGTTGCAGTAGGCTTTTAGGAGCATCAGCGACTAAGGTCATATTGCCTCGTATACATTGTCTGTAAATTGCGGGTGTTCTGAGGTCGATTTTCTGTTATGCTGAATGAAAAAATCCCTAGTTTCCGAGAGAAAAACCATACTATCCTCTCCGGAGATCAAATAACTCAGCCACGTTGTGATAAAGGCCCATAAAAATTCCCTCCGTCATCGATGGGACTCAAGGGACTCAAACTCAGGTTTTTTCCACCCAGTGTGTAGGAGGACGGCGATCCTATCAAATCTGCTACCCACGAGAACCCCTTGCCAGATTCGGCCCACGAATTCCTGTTGTCAGTCATTGCTCTAAGACCGAGCAATATCAGCATGGCCGAGCAGACCAATTCTTATGATTTATGAGACAAAAAAAAAAAAAAAAAAACGAGCCAAAAGCGACAACTTTTATGCTCGCACCAAGAACATTTTGTTTGTACGCATCCACCACATCTTCCATTCATTCCTCCAAACATACCATGGCAACAAACAATATCCAGCGCCCCAGTCCCTAATGGTTCGATTCCTATTGGTCCGATTTTAATGAAATTTGAGTTGGCTCGGTAAATATTTTTAAAAGGCCAAAATATAAAATTTCGTGAAAAATTCATCCACTAGAATACGAGTTGTTGCATGCAAACAGACGGACGGACAGACACGGTGAAGACCACAGTCGCATTATACATATATGCTAACGTGCCTCATCAGACTTTGGGATTTAACCAGTAATTAGGAATAACAATCTAAACTTTGATCTCACTATCTTTTATCTAATTGCTAATTAGCTTCGAACTTGCTGGTCGATAGATTCTGTTATAATTTTGAAATACAAATATCACCAACTTAATGGTCTTTCTTTCACATTTCATTTCTGTTGATTTTGTCGCTTAAACAAATAGTTTCGCCAAGGTAGAAATATTTTTGTAGTAGCAAACTTTGTAACTACAAAACACCCAGCAGGAAATGTTAAAATTATAGAGGCGAAAAAACATAAAGACTATGAACCATGAATATCACGTAAGAGAAGAAAAAATAAGTAAATAAAAGCGTGGCTAAGCCTCCTGGTCTGAAACTGACAGCAAAAGCCCAAACAAGGAGATGACAGAGTGGTGAAGTGGAAAAAAAAAGAGAGAAATGGGTGCGGTTTCGAAGCCTGAAGATATTGACACAGAGTAACAGCGTGTTGGCACTGCTCCATATTACTTCGATCAGCGCATCGGAAAAACAGAAGCTCGTAAGAACGCCGTCCAAAAGTTGCATGCTAGAAGTTCTCGGTGTCAAACCGCGTGGAAGTCCCAGGGTCATTATTTAGCGATATTGGCAGCAAATATTATGGATTATAGAGACGACTCGAACAATGGAAGGTTAAAGTTGGCACTCCTCACTCAGCAGAAAAAAGACTTCTTGAATGTTTTCTCATGAAATCGCTCGTGTGTCGATCTGGAATTTTTAAGCGAAACTTGCGGGTATGAGTTTCCAATAGGGCAAATATTCTTCTCAACTCTCTCTCTGCAAAAGTATCGTTTCAGAAAAAAGTTTCAGAATCCAAAAAGTAGTTCTTATGAAATCTTTTATAATAACGGAACTGAGTAAAAGTAACGAAAAGATCCTAATGGCTTGAGTTTAGGAAGGTCGATGAAACTGCAATCTTCTCCTGTAAAAATATTTCCCCTGAAGATTTCGTTTGTAATGTAAATCGTTTTAAACAGAAAATAGTTTTTAGAAAAAAAAATGCAATTATTCAAAATACTATCACTTTTAGATTGAAAAATTATAGAAAATTAAAATTATTTTAATAAAGAAACTAATTAAAAGATATTAATTAACAAGGAAGGTGATTGACCATATATCTTTCGTTTGGGAAAGGTTGAACCCGAATATAGGAATGAGTTTGAATCTCTGTGATGATTTTTAAGCATAAATTAAAATTAAAATAATTCGTTTATGGTATCCACAAAGACGAATGGTTATTGAAATTAATAATACTCTTAATGTTGTCCTTGTTATTGTTCTGTAGTTTTTGCGCCATGAAAACTAAGACCATGAAGGATCAGCATATTATTACAAAACAGCTTGGTTTTTGATCAAACAAAACAGATGAGCCGTTTTGTTTGATAGAAAACTGAATCACAGGATAGAAAGCGTAGACACCGACTAACTTGGCCAAGATGTGAATAAGTCCGTCAACCTTCCACAAGTCTAGATTGGAACCTACACCTTTTGTACGGTTTGGAAGGACAGGGATTGAACACTATGCTACCCACGAAGACCAATGCTCTAGTGTGTGCACGGATTGAGATGACAGAAGATCCGTGTTGATGTTGGAGTTGGTTTTATGTAGATCCTAATTTTCAGGAAATTATTACAAAGGAAGGTTGTGCCGAAGAACAGAATTATAAGGGGTAAATGAGGAAGAGGAACAGTTGACTCTCAGTTTGAAGTCGAACTCTGGACGTTGAGGCAGGTGTTCGGACTGGTTTGGGAGATAGAGGTGGACTTACAGATACCAATTGGTCAGGAAAGTGCCTGGAAAAATCTGTAGAAGAGGGGAAAAAAACTGAAAGTCTGTATGATAGGGAGCGAGGTGAGTTTGCAAGTGAGGGACCATAAATTAACCTGAATACTGTCTATTTTTGTGAAATCTAACATTTTAGGAGAGGCTCTGGGAAAAGCAGATGTGAAAACAATATTTCATGATAGGATCAATTTGTGACTTGTGCAGAGGCAGTAGCTCTTTCGAAGAAAGACGACTTCTAGAATGAAAGTCAGGATATCCCCATTTAAGGGGTACCAGAGGTTTTTGGACATTATTCGAGTGATGGTAGTTGAAATCCTGCGAGGTTTGGTCCATTCCTTTAAATTGCATAAGCTCTCTAGTTTCCCAATATTAGGATACAATTGGTTTCAATAGCTAATTAGTAATTACTGACTAAAAGAAAATTTCCATATATATAGTCTGTAACCACTATAATCGAAGTATTTGATGTACCAAATAAATCCTAAAACAACTATTCGTATGGTGTGCTGATTCATACGGTCTTTGTTCAATATTATATCTCTACAAATGTTCGTTCTTGCAGTAAATTAATTTCTGGTATGTATGAGTTTGCTTTAATTTTTCACATCCACTATTTTATCATAGCTTTTAACGTGGCGCAATCCTTTTAGGAGCTTCTTACGAGGTTTTTAGACTAAGTGGACAAAAAAGAAAAAGCTTACTTGATTTGTTTTTGGCTGAAGTTTTATCCATAAAGTGCCCCGTCTTCTTTATTCAACAGTGATTTTATTTCAGGAGCTGTTGTAACTGTATCACAGCAATTTTGTGTCATTGTCAATCAACTCCTGCTTCCAGTAATTTAAAACTTTGGCACTACCGTAAAATGATAAATTTAAAAACCGAGTAACAAAACCAGATAATTAAGGGAGTTTTAATTCTCCACTGAACTTCTGCGTTAAGGTTCAATAAGCCCTGCACATATTGATAGAGTTCACAGGCATTTTAATAAATCATCTCGAGTATGGTTGGGGTCGATAAGAGAAAGGAATGAAATCCAAGTTGGAGAGACGTGGGCTGCCATCTAGTTGTAAGGTTATGAACTACTGAGATTGAAAAACCCATGAATTTATAAAGATTGCTGATTTTCACTAGGTGCAGTGCTGTTTCTACTGCGTACTGTCGGCTGCTAAAACAGGGCCTTCTGGTCAGGAGGTAATCAGCTGTGCACTAGAAGAAACATATAGTGGCGTCTCCATCATTTACAAAGACATCCATCACCTTGTGTGTGCACAACTCAGCGACTCCCCTGCATTTGAAGCCATTTCTGCAATTTTTACAGTTAAAGAAGTGAGAACTCAAGTTGTAGCGGTATATTTACCTCCTGACCATAATCCCGACACAAGGGATGAGCTAACTACCTGGATTATAACCCACCTCAAGCCTCACATGCTCACCTTTGTTTTAGGAGATTTCAACATGCCTTCCCCAAGACACGAAGCTGCTTTGAAGGACGTCGTACGCTCCTTCTCATCTCTAGGCCTTAGACTAACCCATACGCAACCTACAAGACGACATCAAAACCTAGACCTCTTATTTCATAACCTTGACCATCTTACTCTCACAACGCCGATTTTTAAGTTTGCATCAGATCACCTCCCAATTTCCTTTGATAGTGAATGTCTATGTTCTCCCCGACAACTTGAACAGCATGACCATAAAGAATCCCAACTCAAGATCTTCTCATTAAAATATATGCAACCTCAAATCATCCTACAAAGACTAAAAGCTACAGACTGGAAAAAAATTGCTGCTAGCCATCCTGATCAAACGCTTACCAATTTAGCAAACTTGTTAAAAGACATCGCCTGTGAAGGGGCCTCCAAATCTGTACGCCTGTCTCCCAGGACCAAGAACTGGTTTACCAGCGACGCAAAACTCGCCTTCATCATGAAACAGAAACTATACAGGAAATGGCAAAAAACACGGGATCTAGCCGACTACCAACTCTATAAAAAACATCGGGCACGCTTCCTACGCATTCGGAGGAAGGCGCAGAATGACTGGATTGCACACAGAATGAAACTTGGCAAAAAAATCTTCACCAACAAGAATCAACAGTCCCCCATGTCCACTGACACCTTCCTTGCATGGGCTAACTCGCTCGCACCTAAGCCCCTATCTGCCCCAAACCCCTTTATTCGGGTTAATCCACCAGCTAACCAGACATCACTGGATAAAATAGCCATCACAAAGGAACGCCTTACTGAGGTCATCAACAGTCTTCCCAACAAGTCTACCACTGGCCCGGATGGATTCCCTATTTTCATGGTTAAACTGTGCAGTGTATATATCATTGATCTCTTGCTTGATGCATTCAATTCCGTCCTCGTAACAGGAGTTTACCCTGCTATCTGGAACACATATTATGTTTCTCCAGTTCCAAAAAAGTCTAACCCAAAATTGCCTAATGACTACAGACCAATTTCTGTAGGATGCACTTTTCTCAAAATCTTGGAAAGAGCCATACTTCCTGCTCTCATCCATCACATGTTCGGCCACAAACCTCCATACCTCCATAGTGTACTACCTGGACGTTCCACGATCACCAACCTCTTGGACACACTGTTCAGAACTGAAAGTACCTTAAGCAACAAAGAGCAACTGGATATTGTGTTTCTCGACATTAAGGCGGCCTTTGACAATCTGTCCACCCATGCATTATGTACCATACTGTGCAACTATTTCAAAATCTCTGGCAACATCTTAGTTCTCCTTAGGAAACTCCTTCAGTCCAGGATCCTATGGATCAGAAATCAAAACCATAATCACCACATTCTCTGCTCCAGAGGGCTCCCCCAAGGGGGCGTTCTCTCTGCCGCCCTCTTCGCCGCATCTTTAGAACCCTTCCTATCAAACCGTACTAATTTTACCACCTACGCAGATGATATTAAGTTCTTCGTCATCACAAAATGCCCCCAGTCTCTCCAGTCTATTACTGTGAGCTCCAACCGACAGCTACATGAACTGGAAAACTACCTTCATGCGATTGGGCTCTCCATTAATAAAGAGAAAACTGCACAACTCTCTATCACTAAGAAGAAAAATACCAACGAGGTGGACATCATTATTGCGAATTCTCCAGTTAAAAAAGTCACCCAACATAAAGATTTGGGTATCATCTGGGACAAAGACCTCACCTTCTTGCCTCACTTTAATGCCACTCGAACGAAAACATATTCGGCTTTATGGGCAGTAAAACAAGAGATCTCCAACTTCCATAACCCGGACCTTATCATCAAATACATTCTTCGTTGTATTTTCCCAATTCCATTATATGCCTCGACTATATGGTCCTCAGCACCCTCATCATACCAAGCCAGGTTCCTCTCCCTGGAATTCTGGATCTTGAAATGGCTAAATAGGGTTGCTGGGCTAACACCTACAATCTCAAAATCTGTTCTGGTCACCAATCTTAATACGCTTCCTTGGAGGTATCACATCATCTCTAGGAACCTTCTTACCCTCTCTCAGCTTCTATCCGGAAAACTGAAGTCACCCGATATTTGGGATATCATCGCCAGACCGTCCGACAGTAGAAGATGCCAGTCCAACACCTCCCCATTCAGGTCGAAGCTGCGTAGCATGTCCTCCTTGGACAACATGTTTCCACACAACTCCTTCCAAATATTTAACAGATTAGCCATAGACGCTGAGAAACTTTGCAAGGACAGAACCTACAGATCTTCCATTCTTGCAGACATGTATGCCTTAGTCAAGCTCTAGGTGGACTCTCTGTGATACCGCAATATCCAAGCTTCGATGTATCCGGATGCACTTTTATTTGTTGTAACTTTATGTTTTTGTACTTGTTGTAACTTTATGTTTTTGTATTTCTTATAACTTTATGTTTTTGTATCTTCACCAGTGGCTGTTTAAGGCCGTATATTGTATCTGGCTCTGTATGCAATGCATATGTCTGTATTTTATGTTTTTTTCTCTGTATATAACTCATGTCCTCTAGCTGCATAGCTGTAAAAGGACAGTTCTTCGGAAATAAATTGATATTAATAATAATAATAATAATAATATAGAAAAATGAGTTTAGCGTGATTAATATTTGATTTCTTTCTTCTTAGCTGGATATCATCGTTTTTCTCGTTTTGGTGATTCCCTTCTGATTCTTGTTCTCTCTCTCTCTCAGGGTAATTCATAATTTTTTTTTTTAGATGGTGTAGCAGCGTAAGCCTCAGGCTTCTTTGCACCATATTCTAATAACAATAATAATAAAATCTATATAAAATGCATCAATGCATTTCTTTATTAAATTATTCCAAAAAGCGAAAAGAAAAAGTGATAATTCAACGTGGCAGCAAATATGAAATTTAATTAAAATAACATTATGAAACTAATTGTTAATTGTGTAGATCTATTGGACCAAATTGTAGCTATTGGACCAAATAAGTGAAGGGGGAGGGGAAGTTTTACTTAACATTAATGGTCCAAGATATAAACTTTCTTGAAATTATGCCAACACAATGCTTTTAGAAGGAGTTTTCCACCTCCTTGGTTAAGAATGTCAAGATATAACGTTCCAGTCCACAAGTATATTATCATAATGCATTATAGAATATCTGATTTAGACAGCCATTTCAAGGAGCAGACAGTCTTTAATGTACTAAGATAAAATAGACTTCTAGAATGTTCCAGGCATTAGCAATTATAATAACCAAACAGAATAACAATTTCTCATGTAAGTCGTCCAGAGAAAACAATCTTCGGACCATTGCCTTAAACAAAACTACAGAGGGACAAGAAATGTTGCTATACCCGGATGTTGACAGCATTCCTAGTACAGGCCGTGTAGAAATGGGCACAATACATTATAGTAAGGAGAAAAACAATACGCTTTTCAAGGCCGTTCTCTAAGCCTATCCATCCCACACTCACATTGCGGAATGAATGAATAGAAAGGAGCCTAGTGGGTAACCATGAACCGCCTATTGTTTCTCTCCTTACTGTAGACGAGCGCATCAATGCAGTTCATGATCTCTTCTTATCTTCATAATCCAAAGAGGAAAAAAAAAACTCCAAATAGTCACCTGTGTCCATCAATTCAGAGACTATATTTCGAGGACGCCGTTTGGTTTAAAAGAAACGTTTCTGACTTTGGAGTCAAAATAATTTACGAATGTTTTTATCACGCTGCACGGAAATTAATATAAGCCAATAATGCAGAGTGACAGGTTAAGTGAATTTAATTTTATCTTGATAAAACTAAACGATTATTAGTGCGCGATATATCGGAATTCTCGCAGAATAAAAGAATATTAATGGGATAATTAAACGCAAGAGTATCTTTTTATTCTTCATGGGCTAATGTTATTAGTGGAGTACCCAAGGTTCGGTGTTGGGCCCATTGTTGTTTTCGGTATTTATCAATGATATTGATGAAGGCATATAAGGGTTAATGTCTAAGTTTGCAGACGATACGAAGGTTGGCAGGGTTGTTAATGACAGTAATGATAGTACGCTACTGCAACAGGATCTGGAAAAGTTGGACAGATGGGCTGAGAGGTGGCAACTGAAGTTTGACATTTACAAACGTAAAGTACTGCATATGGGTAGCAGTTACCCCAGATTAACGTAACAACTGGGTGGAACTCAGGGTAGTGGGGAATGAAAAGGACCTGGAGGTAATTGTGCAGTAAGATATGAAGTTCTCTGAGCAGTGCAAAAAGGCTGCAAGAGTAGCTCATCGTGTCTTGTCAATGACATACAGGAATTTTGCTAGCAGGGATAAGGGGGTGATTGTCCCCTTATTTAAAGCAATGGCCAGGCCACACCTTGAGTACTGTATACAGGTCTGGAGGCCTCATTTTAGGAAAGATGTAGAGCTGCTGGAACGAGTACAGAGAAGTGCAACAAAATTGGTGAGTGTAAATAAGGGTTGGTGTTACCAAGAAAGGCTTAAGTTCTACAAATTGCAGCTTCTGGAGACTAGCCACCTGCGAGGTGATCTAATTGAGGTGTATAAGGCCTTGGATGGATTGAGCGAGCTCAATACTAATGGGATTCTTCCTCTTGCTCAGATTATCCACCTGAGGGAGCATAAATTCAAACTGAGGAAAGACAATTGTGGAAAAGATGTGCGGAAATTCGCCTTTAACCTTTAGCCAGCTGGTGGTTGATAGTTGGAACAAACTTCTATCTGTTGTAGTGCAGGTCAGCAACTTAAATAAGTTCAAGGCAGAACTAGACAAACATTTGGAGTGAATGGATGGGTGAAATGGGAAGGGTTTTTTTTTTTTTTTTTTTTTGGCTGATGCTATACAGGGTGTCTCAAAAATACACAGCATAACTTCAGGAATGAGTTCCTCATATGTAGACAATAAAAATATTTTATATCAATATAGTTCCGGAAATGCTTGGTTCCCGAGTTTTGAAGGTCTGTCTATGACACTTAACTGTTCACATCACCTTATAGTAATTGTTCAAAATGTCCACCTTCTGCCTGAATACAGGCCTCACATCGACGTCTCATGGACTCGCGAAGACGATGCCAAATTCCTGGCATGTTTCGTATTGTCTCACAACCTGCCACAATTGCATGTGGGTTTTCCTCAGCCCATACATGCTGATTGTGAAAGTTTTGGATTCCGTCTCGTGTGAACTGTGCTTCATCTGTGAATATCACTAAGGCAGGAAAGTGAGAAGTTGTACCACACTGCTGCAAGAACCACTGGGAGAACATTACTCGCGCAGGGTAATCTGCTGTTGACAAGGCCTGTACCCCTTGCAGATGGTAAGAATACAGTTGGTGTTCTCGCAACACTCTCCAAATAGTCGAACGTTGAACAGCTAGTTGCATTGCTATTCTCCGTGTGCTGATTCCAGGAGTGGCATGCACAACATCCAAAATCTCCTCCTCCTCTACTTCAGGAGTCGTAGATCTTGGTCGTCCTCTGTCGGTAGCACGAGGTGTTAAGGTCCCATGTTCACAAAGGCGGCGATGGATACTTTCAAACGTTTTCCTGTCTGGACATCTTCGTTCTGGGAACCTTTCGTGGTACAAACGACGAGCCTCCAGAGCATTGCCGTCCGGCAAACCGTACATAAAGTGCATATCCGCTTGCTCCTGATTTGAGTACATGGTCGGAATGGAAAACCACCAGATTCTTGTGATGAAGGAAATAACCTGCGGGAGATAAGACATTCCGGTTAATAACTCAAGAACCAAACATTTCCGGAACTATGTTGATATAAAATATTTTTATTCTCTACATAGGAGGAACTCATTCCTGAAGTTATGCCGTGTATTTTTGAGACACCATGTATAAGCTATCTTTCTTGCATCATATACCTCTACTAATTCAAATGCTATTCTGCTAGGAAAGCACGTATTTTGGTCATTTTCTGGCAAATATAATAAAAGTTAATGTTATATAATAACTAAGATTAATAAATGAAAAGTTCTTTGGTGTCCAAAACTTAAGTAACAGTATCTGAAATACCAAGAAAAATGTGTATTGGATGGAATAGATGAATTTTTGGAAGAGTATTCTTCGTGATAACACTCTCGAATAGAAGGCCTAACGGATAACCTTTTCAAAATCTCTGACCCGGCGATCGTTGGTGGAAGGGGGAGTGAAAGCAGTCTTAAAGTACTGTAGTTCATATAGTGGAAAAGATTCCTGTCCTTGATTTAAAATATTGTGAAAAAAGGACAGTGGCGTAATAAGTACAGTATTTGTAATATGTTTTTTCTTCTCATTTTGAATCTTCATAGTGGACCTGCAGGCGTCAGTTGGATCCTTGGAGATCATCGCAACCTTATGTTGGGACTTTATATTGTCAGATACCTTCATGGTATTGCATTTTAATAGACATTACATCAAAATAAACATCAAACATTAAATAGCATTCATCCGAACCATAGTGTTTGGCTCTCTCGATAGATGGCAGCATTATATGGTTAATTATAGTCGCGCGCTTTTTTGCTAGTTCACGTTATGGTTCGCATTTGCTCATTTGCTCTTTGGGTCCGTGTGTGTGTGTGTGTGTAAAGGAAAGTGATTAGGTTAATAAGCCCAACTGTTCACTCAATAAACTTTTATACTAAAATTCAGATCATATTTTGAATATACCTCGTATGTTACACAACGATGTTTTTGCACTACCTTGCCAAAAGTATTCGACATCTACAACGTTGCCAAATATCTATAACGACACTGACTTGCCAAAAAGTATTCAGATACTACCAAGAGGGGCTATCAAGAAGTCGCAGTGTCACTAATAGTGCGAACGATATGCATACAAAACAGAAGCAGGTATAAGTGCTATCAAGAAGTCGCAGAAGATTAATCGTTGAATGCAATATCAGCAGTTTGCCATCTGCAACAAGTTTTATTATTTATTTATTTATTCAACCAGAATTTCTGGCATCCCCCATCACCTATTTACAATACTGCATAGTTTTCAAACATATCTGCGTACCAAACGACGAGTCGCACTCTACACTCACATAGCCGCGCTATACAATTCTGAATGACAGAATACTCACAGAATCTGTCCATTCAGCTGTTGTTCAGATGAAGCAAAAGATTGACATTACGATGCACCACAAGGAGATGCAAAAAGGAACACTGAGATAGCGGTAATTCATCCCATAGATTCTTCTGATCATGAGAAAAGACAGATGTGATGTCCAGGTAGGATTGAGAACATAGAAGCCCACCCACTGCACCACAAGGAGACACAGAGGTAACAGTGATCACGCATCACAAGGATAGCCATTAGGTAGTACGAAAGTAACGTACCAGTAGGATATGCATAGCATTGCACCATAAGGAGAAGCAGCGACAGCGACCATGGATCATGTAGGGAAATTCAAGTCACATAAAAAAGTTTCACCAAAAGGTGATATTGTTGCACACGTTGGTACTAATGACATTAAGAGTAGGAGATCTGCGGACGTACTTAACAAGTACAGGTCACTGTTGAAAAAGAGTCGCGAGTTAGGGTTAAATTTGAAAGTGTCTGCACAGACACGATAGAAGGGAGAATATGATGAGAGCCTTTTCAATCAGTTCGGCCCTGGAGAGATTGTGCAAAGCTCAAGCGGTAGAGTTTTTCTCAGTCTGGTCTATGCTTGTTAACAGGAAAGACTGCTTCTATAGGGATGGGATACACTTAAATAGAAAGAGTGCAAGAATATTTGCTGCTGCTATCGAGGCTGTGTTAAGTGGGTTGGGAAATGTATAGTCTGGGGGGGGGGTTCACAGACTAATATAGATTAACAGTAGCCGTAGGCAGAGGTGAAAATGATTCTTGCACTGCCACTGCTTCTGTTCGAACAAGCAGCAGCCTAGAAAGCAAGGTGTTGGGGATTTCAACGACTGTTGGGAGTCATCATGGGACAAGTAAATAAATGAGCTGTGTTAGGCTAAGAGTAAGAACAGGTGCATGTATACTTGCATGTACATCAATGCTAGGAGTACAGTAAATAAATTTGAGGAATTTGAAGTGCTGGTCAAGACATCAAAGGCAGATATTGTTTGGATATCAAAGATGCGATTGTTGGTATATCAGAGACATGGTGCCACGTAGATATAAGGAATGCAGATTTTGAACTTGGAAAGTACAATGTGTGCAGAAATGATAGACAAGATAAGAAGGGAGGAATGGTAATTCTATTAGTTAAGAAACACATAAAATTGAAGGCAGTGTATCCAGTTGACATTGGTGGCCAGTGAAATGTTCAGTCAATTTGGCGTGACATAAACACTGGAAAAGCAAAAATGACAGTAGGAGTGTGTTATAGGCCTAATGACTCTGATGAGTACAACGAACAACTGTACAGAGATATAGAGTAAGCCAGTAAATCAGAATGTCGTATAATGGCAGATTTTAACTTTTCAGATATTGACTGGAACCTGTAGGTTGGTCACTCACACACTAGCAAGACTTTTGTGGATTTATTGGATGACTGTGTTCTAGTCATCCAACGTGTTCTAGAGGCAACCAGAAGGAGTAATACTCTTCATTTGATTATCAGCAATGATTCTTCATGCATTAAGAATCTGCAGATAAAGGAACCACTAGATGGCATTGATCACAGTGTACTGATGTGGGATTTACTTAAAGATATAATTACCATCAGGGGTAAATGAAAGGGTTTTTGCTTCCGTAAAGGTGAGTACAGTGGTCCCAGACAGTTTTTAAATTCTATACAGGGACCAACTGATGATGCTACCAAGAGCAAATTTTAAATGGGAAGCATTCAAGGAATTCATCATAGAAATAAACTAAGAAATATTGTTCAAGGTTTAGTCCTAAATGGAGGTCAGATGAACTAATGAGACTCGTGGCAGAGAAGAAAATTGCATGGGGTGAATATAAATTATGAGGTGACACAGAGGCCTGTGGTTAGATATAAGCTAGTTTGTAATCAAGTCAAAAAGGAGGTTAGGAAAACAAAGACAGATAACGAGAAATCTTTGGCAAAGGACGCAAAGAAAAACAGCAAAGACTTCTTTACTTATACAAACTCTAGAAGGGAGGGGATGAATCAAGTTGGTCCACTTGATATCGATGGTTCGACTGTCGATGATCCTGCTCAGGTAGCTGACATACTGTTAAGTTTGTCAGCTACCTAACAAAGTTTGTTTGCATCTACATTTAAGTTTGTTGCATCTACATTCATACATGAGGAATTCTGTAGGGCAGTGGAGGCCAGAAGTTTATCAAACTGTAATAGACAGCTAAATGATTGTTTAATAACCGAGAGCCAAGTGAGGGGAGAAATTGTTGAAGTAAAACATAAGAAAGGCACCTGGGGTGGACGGGATCTATCAGTTATATCAAAGAAGGTAGCAAAGAAAGTAAGCAAACCCTTAGCCATGATTATGAGTAGTCTTGACGACTGTTTACAATTTCTCGGTTCTAATTCAAAACCAGACATTTAATCTAAATCTGAATCTTGATGATTCAGCTATTGCGTTTCAGGAAACTGGACAGGAATGAATTGTTTCGAGGATGTATGAATATTTCTTCACTGGAATTCAATATAACTTTTTATTGTTGAGTGGAACGTATATGGTTAGAAGTCTGTGTCTTCATTTAAGCCTTATGACGCATGACGCCTATCTTCACATTGCAAACGTAACGTTTCGGATACAGTTTGAATAAGATCTGGGTGGAAATATTGCTGTGGTTTGCAAAACAAAGATAGCATTAACTACAGCAGCACGATGTCCCTAACTTCTCTCAATAATTCCCAATAAGTCTGATAACATTTCTTCCTTTGTTAGCCATAAACTATTTATTAGTAACCAGATTAAAAAACTCCTGCAGAAGCCAAACTTATCGATCCAAAGATTGCAAAAATTTTATAAAGTGAGAAGAGATTATAACTTCATTTAAAGTTGCGTAGGTATCTGTCATTCTTTGTATGTGATGTATCAAGAATTAAAATAACTCCTTACATGGAGCCTGCAGAGAATAAATTGTTCTTTTAACTATTTTTCAAATAAAGTTTAATTTATATATGCTGATTTTTAATTAATGTGAACCACAACTCCTGGAAGCAACTGGTCTTAAAATTCTTGGTTTTTGTTGAAACCCTTAAAAATACGAGGTATGTACAAAAGATTCAAAAAATTAACTAATATTTTGGAAATGATTAAGTTTATGTTATTTGGATGGATCTCCTTCGAAGTAATCTCCTTGATATTATAAGCCCGATTCCAACATTTTGCAACTCTGGAGGCATTCCTCACAAGTTTTGTTGCAATTGCTAATAATTCCTGTGGCGCACTTTGAATAGGTTCTTGAATCGTTGCAAATCTGTGACCTTTCAAGGGAGCTTTAAGCTTGAAAAACAACAACAACAACAAAAAAATTACAGGAAGCTAGACCAACTGAGTATGGTAGATGGGGGACCGGTGATGAATAATTTAGTTTAATATACATCTACCATTAACTGTGATTATTACCTTGCCATATAAATTATCTCACCTAAAATCACGGAAAACCATCTCACTGGAGGAAACTGTGATTATAAAATATGCAAACAGTTTAACGTATAAAAGCGATCAAAGGTTAAACCGGAATTCATTTCAAACGCGCATGTCGAACGATGGGCACACGAAAAGAGCCAACAGAGTTTCAGGAGGAGAGGATAGTTAAATGTCATGTGGAGAAAATTTGCGCTCAAGAATTAAACATTCACGAGTCGACAATTCATGTTTAACTAACAACATGTATTTTAAATATGTCAGCATGTCGTAAATGTCCTCGTGCATGGTTAGCACGGTGGTTACGATCACAATTCTTCCACACCAAGCGAAAATGGGTTGAAATCCGTCTCGACTGGAGGAACTTTTATCCATTTTTTTTCACAGCCTGGTCAGGATCTAGCTGGTTAATCTAAGTTTTCGGGAGATTGAAAAAATGCGTTTAATCTATGCTTGGTTTGTTTGTAAAAGGGTTGTGTTGGTCTAACTGGGTCACTGGTATTAAAAAACCACGGAGTTTTTTTAAGATCCTAACCTACGCGTTTTACACACTGTGTGGAAGGACAGCAATTGTGGCTACTGCTAGCTGAAATGACTAGTAATGCTACAAAATTATAACCGTTAAATATGCAACGTCACACTAGGTCATTCTAATGAAAACCCCTGACTGTTCACGCACGTCCTTGAACTTGGAGCCAGTAGTAATAATTTCATACTCCGTCTCCTAACGCTACTTCACTTTAACTGTTCGTGACGTACGATGCAGGTTTTTCAAGAAACTACAGGACACCTTGGAGCTGTGTACCCAGCAACTTCTAAAAGCATTTTTACCTCCCCTTTCCGGTTCTTTCCCCTAACGAGTGACGCAAACAGTACAGCTTGTGTTCAACCTTAATATCTGCTCTCACCTTGAACCAACTACTTCACGATGCTGCTACACAAATATTTAAATATTAAATACTTAAAACGGAGTTTTAAGTATTTAGGCTTTATATACGAGAACTAATAAACATACAAAAAACTTTTTGCAACAAAAAATCTTCATAATAATTAACAGAATGGTGTGTTTCTTGGGTGTTCACGGAATTGAGACAAGTCAAATGATGCGGAAATTATTCTCTAAAATTATTCTCGAACTCGGGATCCCTGAGTTCGAGTATCGTCAATGAGGTGAGGAATTTTTATGGGCCTTTTTCACAAAGTGGCTGAGTTAGTCGGTTTCTGGCGAGGATAGCATGGTTTTTTTCTCCCGGAAACTGGCTTTGTCCAGCAAACAGAAAATCGACCACAGAATACACGCAATTTACGGACAGACAGTATACACGGAGCAATAGGATCTTAGTAGCCGATGCTCCTAAAATCCTACTACAACAACAACATATATTTGATAACTGGCAATAAACATATATTTATATATGTTATTGCAAGTTATCAAATATCATATTCAACCTATGAAGTAAGCTGATAAATGGTTTTAGATTTAATTAATCATCCTACTAATGAAATATCTTAAACTTCTGAAGAATAACTTTAATATTTTTTGTCCTAACACCTGTAATTAATCTAGAAATAAAATCTTTCTTCTGTTTTAGGGGTTCTGCTCGAATAACACGGTGGTTTTAATCATCGTTTTTCCCACACTGCGTGAAAAAGTTACGGGTTCGAACCCCATCAATACCACGATGAATTTTTACTGGCATTTTTTTTCACTCCGTGGCTGCGTTTGTCAACCTGAGGCGAGGATAACGAGGTTTTTCATCCAGCAAAACAGGAAAACCGATGAACGAACACACGCAATTTATGGACATTATACACACGTACTGTGATTTTAGTGTTTTGCACCAACCTTGCGTAGAAGTAGAAATAAAAACACCAGGGAAACTAAACTTTTGATAACTTTAAGATTGGAGGATGCCCCCTCCAATCTTAATGTGAAGCAAAGAATTGCGCTAAGAAGCCTTACACAGGATGATAGCATCGTAGTCCTACCCGCGGACAAGGGTAGAGCAACTGTGGTTCTTGATAAGGAAGCATATAGAAGTAAAGCGTTGTGTTTATTGGAAGATCAGATGACTTATAAAGTTATTCAGAAAAGTCCTCTTCTTAGCCTGGAACGCCAAGTGAACGGTATGGTACAGGGTTGGCTTAAGTCCAACAAAATTTCTAAGGAACAGTATTGGACGTTGCGCGCTACAGGTAGCCAAATGCCAAGATTTTATGACTTGCCTAAAATTCACAAAGCAGATGTGCCGCTTAGACCCATAGTCTCATTTATAGGCAGTCCAACCTATGCACTTTCTGGTTTCTTAGCCAAATTATTATCCCCACTAGTGGGACTTTCAGAATACAGTATTAAAGATAGTAAAGACTTTGTGCAGTTTATTAGAAGACAACCCATAGAAGAAAATGAGATCATGATTTCTTTCGACGTGAAATCGCTATTTACATGTATTCCGATTGATCATGGGGTGTGGTGTGCACGCTTGGCATTACAGAGGGACACCACCCTAAGTACTAGAACACAGCTAAAGCTAGAGGATATTGAGAAAGGAATAGAGTTATGCCTCTCAAGTACCACTATGGTGTTTGGTAATACTATGTATAAACAGGTTAATGGTGCAGCCATGGGCTCCCCCATCAGCGCAATTATAGCTAATTTAGCTATGGAGGAGCTCGAGGCCAGAATATTTAGTGCTAGTGTTCTCCCTATGCGCCCCTGGAAAAGGTATGTGGATGATACGTTTTCAATCATTCGAAAGGGGAGTGAGGATCAAGTGTTGAACAGCTTAAATGGCTTCTCCCCATTCATACAATTTACATCGGAGGTGGAAGAAGGAGGAGTTTTGCCGTTCCTAGATGTGTTGGTCTGTAGAGAAGGTCGACAGCTGAGGACTAGGGTATATAGGAAGTCCATGTGTAAAGGGCAGTATTCGCATTACAGCTCAGCCCAATCCAACCATCATAGGAACAGTGTGGTTAGAGCTTTAGTTGAGAGAGCAAAATCACATTGCAGTGCCTCCGATGATAGAAAATTAGAGTATGAACGGGTCGCGACGGATCTTGCAAAATGTGGTTACCCCCGGAGGATTATAGAGAAATATGTTAAAGGAAATCAGAGGAGAGGCGAGCCATTTACACCGATAGCCACTGCATACATTCCCTACTATCCGGGTTTGACTGATCATATAGCTAGAATACTAAGAAAGTACCAGACGCGGTGTGTGCAGCTTCCAGGACGGAGGCTGCGCACAATCGTGTCTCAGGTTAAAGACCCCATTGAAAAAGAGAACACTAGTGGGGTCGTATATAGCATTAGATGCCCGGATTGTGGGGAGTGTTATGTAGGGGAAACGAAACGCCGTCTTAAAGATCGTCTGGGGGAACACACTAAGGCAATAAGAAATGCGGAATATGGCAAGTCCGCCGTGGCCGAGCATTTTTGGGAGAAACAACACCAGATCTCTCCGGACGATGCTATCATCACCGATCGGGCGCATAAGTTCTGGGACCGTAAGTGGCTCGAGAGTTTGCGGATTTGTTCTACCATTAACATAAATAGGGATAGAGGTACGCGGATTCATCCCATCTTTGAGACCACTATCCTCAAAAGGGATGAACGATTCCGTGTGGCTTCCACTCGAGCCACTTCCAGTTCCACAACGCGAGAGAACGAAGCACACGAGAATGGAAACACGTGAGGAGTACCGTTAGCCTGCTGATATTTAAAGTTGTACTGCATAGCAAGATTTACCGCTGAAGAAGAAGGCTGAGCCTTTGAAAGCTACGGGTTTTTATCGTTTTAATCTATATTTTATGCATTTTATTAATTGTAATGTAGCAGATTGTAATAATTTATATGTAGAGTTTATTATAAAGTTAAATTTATTGTGGATGCGGGTATTTTGATTTATTATAAATACAGTTATCAAAAGTTTAGTTTCCCTGGTGTTTTTATTTCTACTTCTACGCAAGGTTGGTGCAAAACACTAAAATCACAGTATGGATATACCCAACCTCAGAGGCCTGTTTGAAGAATTATACACACGTAGATAAAATTGAATAAAAATTGTCATTTAAGTGGCCCTTAATGACGATTTTTATTTATTTATTTTTACTTCTTCGCGGAAAATATTTCATTTGTAGGATGATTAATTAAATCTAAAAGAACTATCAGTATAAAGGCACAATACTTGGTTCGTAATAGTAAACTACAGTAATAGTGTGAACGGTATCGATTTAATTGTATCTCATATTGTGACTACCTTCACAACGAGTTACCATGCATTGCACTACCTCGAATAAGTAACGCTTCACCAATGGAGAAGGCTATCGTTACTTATTCTCAGTGATTACCACCACCCAGACGGCACCATTTCAAGGCATTGCAATTTAGTAAACTGCAAGTTCATAGTATATTATGCCTTGTGTATTTATTTTTATTAGTAATATTATTAATTCAGAAAATACTAATTACTTTTGAAGGACTTGAACGTGCATAGTTTTTTATTCAATATTTTAGACGATTCATATCTAAAATATCACTTTAAAAAGTATTAACTGGAGTGGATAATGGTTGATGTTAAAGGTCCATCGATTTACGCCCTCCAGTCGTAAGATGCCTGAGTAGGATTAAAAATATCCTGAAGTCCATTGAACCGGCGATAAACGCGAAATAACGAAGGTTTACAAACTCTTTTATCTAATTAGGTTAGTCGATTTGCACGTTGCAACAGGTTGTTGCGTGACTTCACGGAGTTGAGTAGAGACTCTTGGTTCTAAACCCAAATAATGAATATTTAATTCTAGTTTTTTTTGTATTTAATATATGTACTCGTGTACTGAGTCTCTTTCATTCCCAAAATTAACGCACACATTTTTCTCAAAATGTGTGCCATAAGGTGAGCAAGCATAGAATGATAAATATCCCCTGATGCTGATCCAATATACAAAACAACAATTATCGCTCACACAGCACTTCATACTTATCTTCTTCCGCATATGTAATAGCTGAAAAAAAAAAAAAATATATGAGTTAAGATACAAGAAGAACAATATGTGCAAATCATGAGTACAAATAACAAAATTTATTGAAGATTTATATGATATTGCACATATCTATAAAACACTTTTACAGATATGTGCAATATAACGTTATCTTTCAAAATGTGGTTAATGAATGCACCAATTGGTTGAGTAAAAACATCCGGGTTCGATTTGATCAACAGGTCCTCGCGTTAGCACAGCAGTTATAATCATCGTCTTCCCACGAAGGGTGGAATAGGCTTTAGTTCGAACCCTGTCAATGAAGCAAGGGGTCTTTCTTTTCTTTTCTTTTTTTTTTTTCACAACTTGGCCGAGTGAGTCGGTCTCCGTCAAGTACTGTTTTGCGTGGTCTTTTTTTTCTAGAAAATTCAAGTTTTTGGTCAGCAAACAGATCGAAGAATATACGCAGTTTATAAGCATAACATATCGACTCCTCATAGCCTTACTTTCTTTGGTGTTCAACATACATCTAAAAACTGGTCAAGTGCCAAAGTGAGTCATTTCCTTTGAATAAAGTAGTGGTGGCTTTAGGGGTAGCTGAGTTGTCGGTCTCGAACGAAAGTCTAACGTTCTGCCTCCTAGAAACTTGAGCTCTGCATCCTGGAAAGAATGAGATAATTATATGTAAAATTTGGGAGCCTATTAGTGGTCCGTGGTGTCCTCAATCGTGAAAATTGCTCAGGACAGAGTGTTTTGGGTGAAAGTTTTTATCAAAGTAGTGTTTTCGAGTCATGGCAACGTTTCTTTCAAGAAGGGTCTCTTTCTTTGGCTAGTTATTGATACAAATGACTCGATTCTCTTCTTCAATGCTTAATCTTCTGGCTAGTTATATATTTTCAGAAAGATTGAGCTGCGTTGGATTGTTAGAATAAACACCCAGGGATTTAACTCCATGAGACGTCAGTGCAATATACTATTTGTGACATGTATTGTATAGTCGGCTTCCTATTTTTAAGAGACAAAAAATCCAGAAAATAACCTGTCGCTAAAAACAACTATCTCAGCAGGTGTGTGGGGAAAAAACAAACCATGAAGGTTCCTCTAATTCAGACGGGAATCGAACCGGGGTTATTATTATTATTATTATTATTATTAAAAGCCATAGGGTGCAAGGAAGCCTGAAGCTTATACTGCACCAGCCAAAAAAAAATTTGAGTACCCTGAGAGAGAGAGAGAGAAAGAGAGAGAAAGAGAGAGAGAGAGAGAGAGAGAAGTAGGAGGGAATCACCAAAAAAGAGAAGAATGATGATACCCAGCTCAGGACCCTGGGTGTGCCAAGCCCATACTCACCAAATGTGAGCCCCTGGGGTTAAGGTGATAATTCTTACTAGCCACCAGGGCTTCAAAACGGTACAGTATCTAATTAACTCAACATATTCCGCTTCTGAATCTTTTTCTTCCTGTAATAGCTCCAAACATATTTTTAAATACATATTTTTCTAAATTGCTACTTCAAATTCTAAATATTTTTATGGATCTGTATGAAAGCTTACTCTTCTGATTAACAGCTACTGATCCAAGAATTTAAGTTACTGAATTGTTAGGGAATGACACATTTCTATCTGGAGTTCAAGTGAAAGCTCCAATTCTTAAAGAGCATAATACATTATCCCAAAGTATGCATGAAATAATATCCCATTATTCCATGTTTATGTGACTACTGGAATACATGTGGCGCTGGAATATCGGCTGCCTTAAAACAGTTACAAGGTATACTAGTCTAGTCAATGGGTGGTTGCATCAGGGTATAAAAAGTTAACTTTCTTGAAATAGCCTAAGAGAGGACAGCGTCCCCATATAATATACTAAGATACATGTAATAAATTGCATAATGACTAAAAGTGTATAAACTATATATACGTTCATATAAGCATATATATAAGTAGGCATAAACTCCACCATAACAAGACATTCAAAGTCAAGAGAAGACAAGCCGTCCACTGATGACCAACCAAGGCAGGTCAACAGGTTGACAAAAGGCACATCTGCTGGAACCTGGAGTGAAAGCAAGCCCTGTGGTTTGATAGGCATAGCCACATCGGGAGAGGTATCCGCTACATCAGGCGGATTTGAAGCAGAAGAAACACTCAAAGTAACTCACCTATAGGCTTTGTGTGTGTGGATAATTTCCTGAACGCACAGTCAAGATTTTTGGATGTCATTTGGATCAGCAGGAATCTCCCAAGGGAGAGAATATCTATTAGTGTATAGTACAAAGAAGGAAGCGATCTCAGACGACTGTGGGGAATCCTCCACGAACATGTGTCCCATGTGCATAGATCTGTGATTAAGCCAGTTAACATCTTTAACCGAGAAGACTAATTTCCCGGATAAGTTCTGGAAGTCTAGTAATACCTAGTGTATCCGCCATCTCGGTTGATATCAGCTGGGGGAGGTGAAATTCCATACTGCCCATTTCAAGAGCCAACATTCAGCAGTGAAGACTCTTTTAACTGCGATCAGGGCGGCAAAAAAATCTTTGAGCCATAGAGAACTGGTAGAAAAATGTTGATAACGAAATATCTGCAAGCAAGAGAGGAGCATCTTATGTGGAGTTGATTTTTCGCTGTCCAGCGGAGACGAGAACATTTTGTGAGAAATTGTTTGACGTGTTGCTGGAAGGAACTTGGAGTCAAAAATGACTCCAAGGTTACAGTGAGCTGAAACATTGTTTATGGGAGTTCCACATATTGAAGGGTAATGGGGTATATTTTCGAGAATATTATTTGTGCAGATTTTGTCAGATTTATGGATGAGTTGAAGGGACGCAGTTGACTGATTCTACAAAATCAGCCAACTTCTGGTTAATAAAATTCTTCCAATGTTTAAATTTGCACTTCCAGTTTTTAATAAACATCTTAAGAGTTTTTTAATTTTCTCCAGTTGCTTAGAAAATGGTTTATGCAGTAATCCTTGAAAATATGAATGTTAAAAAAAGAGATTAACAAAAATCTACCAGTGGAATTGAAAGTAAAACTAATGTTCAAAAAATGTGTAAGTATTGCTGATCACACTGATAAAAAAACGTGAAATGTAAAATTATTCTGCCCATAAACTGGGATCTAACAATCCAAACAGTCTAATGATAGAAAAACCTGCATCAAATCAAAAATGTGCTCTCGCTATTTGCTTAAGAACTGTTCTTCCAGAATGCCCTAGTGGATAGCAAGGTGGTATCGTCAGCGTCTTCCTCCACACCGGGTGTAACAGGCCCAGGTTCGAACCGCGTCGATGACGTGAGGAAATTTTATGGGCCTTTTTCACTCCATGGCTGAGTTAGAAAATCCCAGGAACCCAGGTTTTTCGTCCAGCAAAGCAAGCAAATCGACCGGGGAACACACGCAATATACCGACACAATACACACAGGTAGATGAAGTAACTTTCCGGGTGACATCGAGGGGATCCTATCGTTTCATCCCCTAGCACTTCTTCACTGATTCTTTACGTTGCTTACTACCCCCTGCTCACAGGGGCAGGACACAGGGATGGGAGACAGGAAATACCGCCTTGTGGTGTCTCTTTCTGTGCGTTAAGTTGTCAGTCATACAATTCGAACACTTCATAATACACGAATGGTTTCTCAGAGTACACGCTCATCATCAAGCTACTATGACTATGTGAAGGTAACCTCCAGCTCTGCCTGACTATAACACACAAAAAAATAATAAAATAAGAATCGGGTCTTTCCATAGAGTAAACAATTCATTATTGCCATCCCGGATTCAGATATCATGTTCGAATTGCATGACAACCTATGTAGTAATGGAACCCGCATTTTGGATATTTCTGGAATAAGAACGGTGAAAAAACGTAACAAACAAAAAGTAACTCTGCATTTTTATACAGAGATCTAATAGCACTTGCTTCTACTCTCACAGAAACTCACTTGTGGTTGTTGCTATGTGTTGCAATTCCAATTTTATCGACTTCTGTCATATCTGGCTTATGCGAAAACAAGATATAATGATGTACAGCTGTCGAGAGATAAATATGTTGCATCAAAACATCTCATGCAACCTCTACACTCCCGTGCGTCAACTACTGTACGAATACTAAGCTTAAAAAAACTAGAATACAGTTATTAGGAAACCTTTTATGGTCACGTTCGGAAGCTTGCTGTATCCCCTAACGCATTTTAGAAATATATTTTTTTAGAATACTCCAGAGATACGCTATTCAAAATATTCATAACATCACAGAAATGTTGGGGTGAATATTCTACTAGTGCGATATAACCAGTAATTCTATGATTATTTCGATGTTGTCTGTTTTCATTGAGTCGACTCATAACTCGTGTCTTCTTGTCCTTTGGAGTTTGAAGATTCAAAGAATGAATGCCCGACGAAGTTTATGCATATTTCCTATAGCTGGGCAACACTGACTTTCCTCGTAGGTGGTCCATAATGAAAACTATTTTTAATTGTGACACTTTTATTTTGTTTACTTTTTTAAAATGGATAAAAGAGAGAACATTACTTTCTGAATGATCCTTGTACTAATTAAAGTTTTAAGAAGATTAAGAAATTCTGGCTTTCGCGCATTATAGCCCTTGTTGTTGATGCACCATTAAAACCCAAACAACCAACTCAGAAATTTTGTTTGAAGGGATTCATACGATCCACAATAGCATCAACAAGTGATATTAATAAATTGTTTTTGGTGAGTTTTCAGCCTCTCATAGACGCACCTATGATCCCAGTCAAATAGGTAATTGGGTGGCTGTTCCCCACCACTTCAGCTATTATAGGGTGCATACTAGGAAAAATAATTTATTTGTGATAAGTTTATGTTTGACTAGTATTGTTATGAAGACGATAAGTTATCAAAATGAAAGTAAAAATGTCTTGGACTCTAAAGACATTCTTCTGTTTCAATTGAATGACAAAGTTATGATTTCAGTTTACAATTAATTTACCCAAAAATACCTTTTTGAAAAAACTGTTTTAAAACACTTTTGAAAATTTCTACTAATGTTATATTTTAGATACATTACTTGTGTTTATCCCCCATCCCTATTTCCAGCCATACAATAAAAATAAACTTTTCTGCAAGCTAATAGAACTATGAGTCCTGTCAGTAACGGTAGAAAAACACTTCAGCATCGTGTCACATGATGTAAACCAACAGGTTTTAATCTCATGCCTGCGGTAAACTTCTTTGTGTGTTCAGGAAGTATTTTAGAGTAGAGAAGAGCCGCAGGGTACACGTGCATGAGACTATCCTGTCCTCCAGACAGATCACCCACCGATAAGTTTGTCCGGAACGATCAACGCTGAACTTAGACCATTTGGAGGTGGGTCTGTATGATAAAGTTTGTTTGTTCACTTTGCAGTTAGGTTGAATCCGCCCCGTGCTACACCCATGACGTCATAGTTGACTTTTATTCTTTTTATGAAAATATTTAACCTTCCGGATGTTTTCCTCATTTGAGCGGCATTGCGACATCGCTTACAGATATGCTTTTGGTGTACACAGTAGTGGACAAAGAAAAAAAACGCAATGTCTAATAAACCTTTGAAAACGTTTCAAGTGTTTATTGGCAACGTTAGTTTTTAATACAATGTAATATGTCCGAAAAACTATATATAATGATGAATTATAAAATCATAATTCATTATACATAGTTATAAATTAACGACACTTGTGGTAACTCCAACTCTATTTATGGAGTTGATAATCTCCATCTGGTCTTACAAAGAAAACAAAACAAAAATTACAGGCTAATTGCCGTTCTTTGACAGATTAATATGCGGGTTGTTGCTACCATCTTTTGTCAGATTAATATGCAGGTTGTTACTGTGACAGCTGCATATCGTAATAGAATTCCGGAAATAAAATCTTTAATGTAAGAAAGATGTAATCAGTAATTCAAACACGTACGAGCTACAGCAGTTTCTTTCGTTTTTGGTCTTTAAATGTTTCTGCTCAATCGCTTTAAACATGGAGCTACATCCACCAGCTACTCTTCGATCCAGTAATTTTAAAACAAATCATATTTGCTAGAATGACATTGCTAGAAAATGGGCAACATGAAGTTCATTGATGAATACATTTCAAAAGTAAACTTTTTACTAGGAGTCAAAAAGTTCCAAAGTTCCAAAACCTGTTGTTGTTGTTGCAGGGTTTTAGGAGGATTAGAGACTAAGGCCATATTGCTCCGTGTATATTGTCTGTAAATTGCGTGTGTTCTGAAGTCGATTTTCTATTTGCTAGAAGAAAAAACCATGCTACGTCGCCTGAGACCGACTAACTCGGCCACGTTTTGAAAAAGGCCCGTAAAAATTTCTCACATCATCGACCAGACTCGGATTCAGGTCTTTTCCACTCGATGTGGGGAGGATAGCAATACTACCAACTGTGCTGCCCACGAGATCCAAAACCTGTACTCAAATGCGAAATAGCAGTAGACAAGTGGAGAGGTTATCCTGGATACTGCTTAAGAGGAGATGCACCTCTAGGGACTTCCCCCGGTGCAGATACACTTCTGTCTAGATATAGATTTTTGCAAATTAGAATTATTCTATACCACGAGCAGCTTGACAGGCGAATTTGAAATATTCCGCATATGAATTCTAGTGTCAGTATATCTCTTTTCTAAGCTAATTATTTCAAAAGTGTGTAGCGCATTCCTCTTGGAAGGGAACTCTGTTATTTAGGGAGTGACTTTTTGTGAGAGCAGAGCCGGTCCTAGAAAACGAAACGACAAATAAATGGTTTCAGTTCTTAGCCTGTTTAACAATAAATATAAAACAGTACGAAACTGATTTTCAAGAAAAGGGATTAAGGTGAAAAACATTATTGCTGATCACAGACAAACGGTAAAGTTATGTCCTACGTTTTAAATTTTAACTACTCAGGTTCGATCCATATTTCATCAGTTCACCTTGTACAATTTGAAACAGCTTAATTGCAACTCTTTTTTAATATAAAAATTAGCTTTGACGTACGAGGTACTTAGAAAAGATGATTATCTGTGAATTATGAATCGGGGAATGACTGTGCAGCAGAGTCTTGGACAACGTTATTCTTCGGAAGAATTATTTCCTGTGTATACAAGTCAATGGGAATGATTTCTCTTTGCAGAAGACAACGTGCTTCGTGAATTATGCCGGTTACCATACAACTCCTTTACAACACGCTTGTAAAGATGTCCTCTCATTTATTTCCTCAATATTGCATCTTTTTGAGATGTTGGCAAAGGTCCCTTCTGTATATGGCTTTCACCTGCCAAAGTGCTAAATGTTCCAGCATTTCTGTTATCTCATTATTGCCTTTAGATTTATCTCGAGGTCATAAACATCTGTCTAGCTTAACGCGCCATCATAAAACTAAAGCGTTGCTTATAAAGGTTTTCTGTTTGGAATGGCTAATTCTAATCAAGGTTTAGATGGATGACAAGTCTTAACTCGATAAAATTAAAAATCAAAAATGTAACTTTAATTGATGGTAGCCAGAGTTATAGTTTACTATAGATTCAAAATTCAAAGGTTTTAGGCCGATTTTTTGCATTGTTTTTCCTAGCACGACATTAAACTTTTATATTAAAAATGATACTGAAAATGATAATAAAAAAATATTAAAAATGATAACTAAAAGTTTTCCTGTTATTTATTTTATTACAGACAAAACGACCATATGATATTATTATTATTATTATTATTATTAGCCATATAGTGCAAGGAAGCCTGAGGCTTATGCTGCACCAGCTAAAAAACAAATTTCCGAGTTACCCTGAGAGAGAGAGAGAGAGAGAGAGAGAGAGAGAGAGAGAGAGAGAGAGAGAGAGAGAGAAGTAGAAGGGAATCACCAAGAAAGAGAAGAATAATGTTATCCAGCTCAGGACCCTGGGAGTGCCAAGCCCATACTCACCAGATGTGGGCCCCTGGGGTTATATGATAAATATTAATTTATGTAAAATGAGTATTTTCTTCATCATATTCATCCGTCTGTTTGTCCGTCCGTCCGCTTGTAATAACTCGATCCTAGTGGATGAATTTTCATGAAATTTTATATTTGGCTCCTCAGAACGATTTTTCGAGTCTTCCAAATTTCATTAAAATTGGACCAATGGAAATCCGGGAATTATTTGTCTTTTTTTAATTCATATCACATTGACTATCCATATAATATACGGTACATATTAGGCTGATGCACTGGATATTATATTTGTTGCAGCGCGCTGTTCTCGTTTCCAAGTTGTTTCCTACATTTCCAAGTTGTTGCACTTTAATTAGTTTCTTAAATGAGTTACTGCTCTCCTAGACATTATGTTGAGTTATTATTGGTATTTTGTTCTGAGTGGTCTACTGCCATCCAGATATTTTATAAGAAAAATTCTATCCTGTCCTACCTGTACTATACACTACTCGCATATATATCAGTATCTGCTTTTAGAATGTGAAAGCACGTAATGTGTTGCTGGAAATGTAGTCCTTCTGCATTGCAGGTGCGAGTGCTGCATTTCCATTAAAATATATTGTTCCATCTGCATTGGATTTCCGCTGCTATTCTTTGGGGAGTAAGTGTGGTGTGTCAGTTATTTCGTCTATTAGCTTGGCCATGGTTAATGCACGTCTTTGAAGTACTTTTTGGGCCCACGGCTCCGCCCTGAGGTTGGCGTATAATACAGATCTCGAGAATGCGAGTGTGTTGTTTGCTGCCCTGCTCAACCTTCTCAAGATCCAGTGTTCCGTGCTGAAGACCATTCTTTTATTACAAGCATGCTCATACGACCAGATCCCATGGGCATATAGGGAATGGGGGTGTCTTGCTCTGGTTTTTGATTATGTTTTGTCTTAGAGCCCATCTATTTCTTCTTTAATTGACCATGGAGTCCGATACGTTTTATTTATATGTTTACGATATGGATCTTGAAGGGCAGATCTTGATAGGTCTACCACATGTTCTCTAGAAGTTCTATGTCTTTCTTTAGGTGCCACCTCCAAAGTTGGATACAAAATTCCAAGTTGTCGCACCATCGTCTTATATAAAGGGGTAATGATCTCCTATCCTCTACTTTCAAAATTCATTCAGATATCATAGATAAAATATCATGCGTCCTTCTTACCGCATACTTACCCTGCACGTTGAACTCCATGTCTCTTTTGTGTCTCGTAATCCCTAAGTCCTCCCCCTGAACATCCTTTAATTCCTCTGTTCCCCCTAGTGCAATAACAGCATCTGGCAGCGTTAAACTCTGGCTCCCATTTTTCACACCCCAGTTGATTATGACCATTCTCTATCTACTGTCCTTCAACCAGGTCCTCATGGGTAGCACAGTCGTAATAGTTACCGTCCTTCCCACACCCGGTGGAAAAGACCTGAGTTCGAATCCTGTCAATGACGTGAGGAAATTTTATGGGACTTTTGCAAAAAGTGGCTGAATCGGTCGATCTCAGGCGAGGATAGCATAGTTTTTTCCCAGGAAACTCTAGTTTTTCGTCCAGCAAGACAGCAAATCGACCACAGCGCACATGTAATTTACAGACATATTATATACGGCGCAACATGGCCTAAGTTGCTGATGCACCAAAAACTCTACTATTAAAACAACAACAAAAACAACTTTCAACCAACCTCCAATACACTGATAGCGCTTCCTGTTATCCCGAACTGCTCTAATTTGTACAATAACCTCTCTTGAGGCACTGTATCAAAAATTTTATTAAAACCAGATATATGTCAAAACTATTTCTCGCATCGAACTGCTTTATAACCTCGTCAAAGCAAGATCAGTCCTTCACGAAATCGTACTGATTCACATTATGAAGCCATTCTTGTCGAGCCAGTATCCTAAATATTGGGTTTTAACAATATTAATATATGGTTAAAGACGCAATAAGAATATAAATATTGTATACTGAATCTTTAAACTATAAATTCCATAAATAAATGACATAATGACACAAATAAATTCCATACTTTTAACTATAAATTTCATAATGGCACCAACCACGGATGTCACTCACTGATCTACAACTGTTCACTTCTTTGGCTCCTCCCTTATGGATTTTAGAGACAACGGCACTTCTCAAATCCAAGGGTATAATGACTGAATCTAATAATGATCTCATTAACGTTCCTAATGGTTGAATACATTCAAGTATGACAACAAGACAAGTCTTTAACCATAGATTCCATAATCTTACCGACCACAAAAGTAAAATTGCTACCCATGGTCTATAATTGGCCATCATTTCTTTGGCTCTTCCCTCATGGATCAAAAAGACATTGGTGCTTCTCCATTCCAAGGGAATAATCCCTGATTCTAATGATGAACTCATTAACATTACTAAAGTCGGTTGCACTCTCTTGTCGCTTTTTCAGTATAATTTGATATACCCGATCTGCCCCTTGGGCTTCAGATTCTCTCGGTCTCAGGAGCTTTTCAGATAGGCGCTTCTCTGATATCGTGCCACTTATTTCCTAGTGGTGTTCAACTCGATTTTTTTCAGTTGTAAAGATAGTTGTAAAACACCTGTTTAACTCTGCCACCATTTTGGCTGGTTGTTGTTTTTGTTGGGTTTTAGACACATCAGAAACTTAGGCCACATTGAGCCTTATATAATATAATACGTCTGTAAATTTTCTATGTTCTGTGGTCGATTTGCTGTTTTCTGGACGAAAAACCCGAGTTTCCACCTTGCTGACCTTACTACCCTCGCCTGAGACTAACTAACTCAGCCACGTTGTAAAAAAATACCCATAAAAATTCCTAGCATCATTGACGGGATTCAAACTCAGATATGGAGAGGAAGGTAATTATACCAAGTGTGCTACCCACAAGGGCACTTCGGCTGGATTGTTAATTATATCACCACTATGAGTAGAATGATGACGGTTAGACTTCAGAGCCAGCCAGTAAATCTCACAGTTTTAGTTGCATATGCACAGACATAAGGCTCCGTAGCCGAGTGGTCAGGAGCGGGAGTGCAGTAGCACACGCTCTTTGAGTAGACCGGGGTTCAAGCCCCTGACTGCTGAATACGGTCGATCTGCCAACCCGCAGTGGACCAGCGTGGCAGATTATGGTCCATTTCCCTCAGCATGAATTGTTGAGGAGGCTTCCATCCTGCAGTGGGTTGATAATGGCTGCACTTTACCTTTTTTTTTTTATGCACAGACATCAACATCCACAGACGAAGATATGGACGTTTATTGTGAAAATCTCCAGTCAGCTCTTGATCTGGTCCCAAAAAAAGGATGTTTTGATACTCACAGGTGATTTTAATGCAAAAGTAGGCAAGACAGTTTCTACTAGTCCGAAATGTGGTAGGTTTGGTCTTGGCACTAGAAATGAGCGGGGTGAAAGTTTAATTGAATTTTGTCATTTGAACAGTCTTGTCATATGTAACACCTGCTTTCAGCAGCACCCGAGAAGGCTCTACACATGAAAATCTGATCATAAAACAAGGAATCAAATTGATTATATCCTTATGCAACAAAGGTGGCGTTCCAGTGTAATCACAGCAAAAACACTTCCTGGAGCAGATTGTGGCAGTGATCATTAACTACTCCACATCGTTCTGAAGCTGAAGCTAAAAAAGAACATGAATAAGGTTTCCCCTAGACGATTGGATGTAGAAAATATTCCAAACGATTATATGCTTGAAACAGGCAATCGTTTTCAAGCCCTATTAGAACTAGATGACGATATGCTGCCTAAGGAAATGTGGGAAAATACAAAAAGCATTATTAAGGATTCAGCAAATAGACACATTAGAGAAAGGTCAAAGATCAGGAAGCCTTGGATTACAGAAGCTGCTTTTTAACTTATTGAACAGAGAAGAACTGCAAAAGCCTAGGGTGTACAAGGAAACTAAGAGTATCAGGAACTAAACAAAGTCATCAAGCGTTGTTTAAGCCAGGACAAACAGGAATATATCAATCGAAAGTATAAAGAAATCGAATACCACAACAAACTAAACAACACTAAAAAGATGTATGATGTTATTAAGTCCTTAAGGCAAAAGTTCCGACCAAAACTTAATGTAATTAAGGGCTCCAAAGGGGGAAATTTTAACAGAGGAGAACACAATCAAAGGAAGGTGGAAAGAATACTGTGAGCAGCTGTTCCGAGCACCTGCTGGCACTAATGATCTGCCACCCCCTTTTCAAGAGTGTGATCTTGAACCAGTTCCACTGAAGGAAGAAGTCGAAAAAGCCATCAGAGAACTAACATGTGGCAAGTCACCTGGAATTGATGAAATCCCAGCGGAATTGATTAAAGCTACAGGTGTGAAGGGCGCCGAGTTTTTTTTCATAAAATGATTGTAAAAATTTGGGAAACGGAACGGTGGCCATCAGATTGGAAGAAATCAATTTTCATCCCCTTACCAAAAAAAGGAGATCTGAAAATTTGCTCAAATTACAGGACTATTAGCCTAATTTCTCCCGCTAGCAAGGTTCTTCTTAAAATCATATTGAACAGAATCTCAAGAAAACTTGAAGAAGAAATGCCAGAAGAGCAAGCAGGTTTCAGAAGGGGTAGAGGAACCAGAGATCAGATCTTAAGCCTACGACTGATTATAGAAAAATGCAAAGAATTCAATGTTCCAGTCGTTTTGTGTTTTATAGATTATGCCAAAGCATTTGATTGTGTTCAACATTAGAAATTATGGGAAGCGATGACTATTATGGGTTTCCCAATCCACATAATTCAGATACTGTACCAGGAACAGGAAGGAACTGTGAGAACGGACATGGGAAACATGGACTTTTTCACAATAGGTAACGGTGTCAGGCAGGGCTGTATTTTGTCACCTCACCTTTTTAATCTTTATGCCGAAGGTATCATGCGTGAAGCTTTGGAAGATTTAGAGACTGGCATCAAACTTGGAGGACTGAAGATAAACAACCTTTGTTATGCAGATGATACTGTGCTAATTTATAATTCTAAGGATCATCTTAAAGAAACTCTAAGGAGAGTATGTGAAGCAAGTAAGATAAAAGGATTGTTTCTGAATGTGTGTAAAACTAAAATTATGGTGATTGGTGATAATCTTGATTCCAGTAAGGTGAAGGTTAATGGGAAAAATATCGAAGAAGTTGATGAATTTGATTACTTAGGGTTAAGAATAAATAAAAATAATGACTGCTCAAACGATGTAAAGAGACGACAGGCAATTGCTAAAGCGTTGCTCGCTGATCTGATAAAATTATGGAGAGATCATGATCTGCCCCTAAAGACGAAACTGAGAATCATTGATTCGTTAATTTTTCCAGTTGCCAGTACGGATGTGAAGGATGGAATCTGAAAAGAATTGACAAGAAGAAAATTGAGGCATTTGAAATGTGGTGTTACAGGAGAATACTGCGTATTTCTTACTTGGATCGAAGAACAAATGAGTGGGTATTGAATAAAATTGACAGGCCTAAAATTCTTCTTCATAGCATCAACAAAAGAAAACTCAAGTTTTTTGGTCATATAGTAAGAAGGGAAAACTTTCTGTTGAAGAATATAATGGAAGGAAAACCAGAGGGGAAGAGGTGCAGAGGAAGACCTGCAAACTAGGTGGAAGGATGGGATCAGTGAATTTCTGGGCATGACACTTTGCGATGCTGATCGTATAGCACACGATCGATGCAGTTGGAGGAATTTGTTGGTGGCTACAACAGCTCCTCAGTGAGCTATGTGAGTGGAAGAAGAAGAAGAAGAAGAAGAAGAAGATGAAGATGAGCCTGTCGATTGTACTTTCATCCATACTGGAGTAGGACTCCTCTTGCCCGTCCTTTTCCAACGATTTCTCTTACTGAACCTTTGGCTCGTCAATGGTTTCATTACGTACTGACACTAATCGTATAAAGTAGTGCCACGTGATAGACTGCAACTGTTCCCATTTTATTTTTAAATGCTTGTTGATGTGTGACTTCTATTCTTAAAAATATTTCAAGTCATCTGCGTACCATATATAGCTATTAATCAATTTCCCCTCGTTCTTCCAACCAGTCCGAAAACATGCATCAGCTACTTAACATCTATTCACAGTTAAACTCCACACTCAATGACCCCTCCTCATTTAAACCATTAACTTTCTTCACTTACCTCATTAACCTCCTACGTATGTATGTATTTCTTGAAAATGACAACGTTCAAAAATTCAAAGTCCAACATCAACAAGCATCCTCTGTCTTCTCAACCCGTACATGGCACAGAGAACACTTTTAAATTCAAATAATCTTTGGTGTGGAAGTCATCATAAAAATGAGAAAAGTAAAATTAAAACAAAATATCACATATTGAGATTAATAAACCAATAATCAGATCTGTCACAGATACTTAAGCTCATTAATTACCGAGAACTATTTTTTTAATGCTGTAAATAAGGTCTCAATTTAAAATCGTTGCATTAAAAAATAAATAAATAAAAATAAACCGTTGCGAACGTTTTCTGCGGTTATGACTGACAATATCCGGAAACCGCTAAAGTTCAATTCTATTTATACATCCATATTGTATTTAGTACTATTTTCTACCACTAGATGGCGGATTTGTTTTCATCTTTTAGGTAATGAAAAGGTAGAAATCGCTAACAGATTAAGGGACTGCTTATTTCTGGTGTGTCTGTTCTACTTCTTCCTCGAAAGGTATCACATACTAACACAGAAGGAACTGTCTGGAACTTCTCCACATATTTTAAGTTCATCTCAGCCTGCTGATTCTTGAAAGAGAGTTCTTTTACCATTTGTTCGACCTAAATGAGGATATTTAACAGCACAGATTATACACATACTTTCAATAAGAAAAATGAAAACTCTAATAATATACTTGATACGAAAAAGAAAGAAAGAAAAAAAAAACAGTTCTATTTTGAACGACCTCCTTTTAAAGTCTAAATGTGCTCTCATGGTAGACGTAAAATACACGAAGATAAAAAAACAATAAGCTGGGGAATTTTGTAAGTAAATTCTGCTTTCATTATCACATTTTCTGTGTAAATTTATTATTTATAAAGAACGCCATATTTAGTACAGATATGTCGTTGATGCAACGATTACAAATTTGTCTAAACTAACGTACTTCATCATGGTTTTCCCAAAACGTAATAGGAAACATTTTAATGTATTGCAATGAACAGATGGGTGCAGCATTATCATTTACAGAAACTTATGAAAGGTTTAAAAGAGGCTTGCTTTTTAGTTTTGTTTCGAATCTTTTTCAATGTGATTTCATAGATGATTATTTTATATATTTTTATTTTCTGATGAAAAATTAATTAATTACAAAATATTCTTTAGCGTGGTTGTGTGTGCAATTTTGTTTCAAATCAAATCTGAATATAATCCATAATTTTAGTGCCTTGAATGAATTGTTTTGGACAGTATAATAATTACATGCACGGAAAATATTCACCCAAAAAATATGAATTTCGCGATTTAAACTTAATTATGTATTATTGTATATTGTGTTTAATGAAAAATAATTTTGTTATTTGTATTTTGTAAGTATTCAGTTACAAATTAAATATAAACTTCATAATAATAATTGTGAATTAATATTTAATTCACAGAGTCAGAGCTTAATATACTGACGTAACATTCATTTAAAATCGGCAGATAAAGGAACCACTTAGTAGCAGTGATCACTGTACCGATATGGGATTTGCTTAAAGATGTAACTACCATCAGGGATACAGGGAAGGGTTTTTTTCTTTGGGTGACTGCAGTGGTCTCAGCCAGTTTTAAATTCTATACAGCGGGACCAACTGGTGATGTTACCGACAGCAAATTCTAAGTGAGAAACATTCAAGAAATTAAATTTAGAAGCTACTAGGCTTTTTATATCAACTAAGAAATACAGTTCAAGGTTTAGGCCTAAATGGATGTCAGATGAACTAATAAGGCATATGGCAGAGAAGAAAAATGCATGGGATGCATGTAAATTATCAGGTGACACATAAGCTTACAGTAAATATAAGCTAGTCAAGTCACAAAGGAAGTTAGGCAGGCAAGGGCAGATTACGAGAAATCTTTTGCAAAGGATGAAAAGAAAAACAGCAAAAACTTCTTTACTTATATAAACTCTAGAAGGAAGGGGATGACACCGATTGGTCCACTTATCGATGGTTCGACTGTTGATGATCCTGCTGAGGTAGCTGACAAACTGAATGAGTATTTTACATCTACATTCACACATGAGGAATGCTGAAGAGAAGTGGAGGTCAGAAGCTTATCAAACTCTAACAGGGAGATAATTGATTTTGTAATAACTGAGAGTAAAGTAGAGAAGAAATTGTTGAAGTTAAACATAAGAAAGGGACCTGGTGTGGATGGGGTCTATCGAGTTATATTCAAGGAGGCGGCAAAGAAAGCAAGCAAACTCTTAGCCATAATTATGAAAGTTTCCTTAGACTCGGGGAATGTCCCCATGGATTGGAGATGTTCAAATGTGTTCCCAATTCGCAAAGGGTGACACGAGTAATTACACACCTGTTATTTTGACTTCTGTTCCAGGGAAATTAGTAGAGTCACTGGTTAAAGAAGCATTGTAGGATCATCTAGACAAGACTGCAGTTATAGTTCAGACAAGCATGGGTTTGTTAAGGGGAAGTCTTGTCTTACCAATTTGATTGGATAATAGGATGTGGTCACAAAGGAAATGGATGCAAAAAATAATTTTGATATTATATACTTCAATCCCAGGAAAGCTTTTGATTCTGTTGTACATGGAAGACTGCTGTACAAATTAGCACAGTATGGCATTAAGGGCAAGTTGCTGCTATGGATAATGGCATGATTGAGTAGGAGAAGACAGAGAATGGTAATCAATGGACACTGCTCTTCGTGGACTAATGTTGTTAGTGTGAAAATGGATTTCACGTAGGCCAGATATCCAGCCTACATCAAAATTCATTTTGATGTAGGCTGGATATCTGGAACGTATTTAGAAAAGGAAAGTATTTAGAAACGGAGGCCAGCTATCCAGCCTACATCAAAATTCATTTTGATGTAGGCTGGATATCTGACCTCCCTTTCTAAATACTAAATTTATAAATTTAGTATTTAGAAACGGAGAATATTTTCGTGATAGTATTAAACTCTATATTATAGCAGAGAGAAAAACTGCAGGTTCACGTACTTCACTTTTCACTCCACTCTAACGATATGGAAGAGAAGGTCTATCGAGTGATTTTGAGGTGTAGACTAGTCAGGGGCACTAGGCGCTGCAGCATCTCGGAGACCCTATATCTGGTCGTCGTAAGGTCTCTTCCGTTGGGTATTAGTTTAGATGTTGATCTCAATTAATGATTTTATGCACAAAGAATAACTAACTTCAAATTTCAATTTCTACTATAAAAGAGAAACGCAGCTAAATCAGCCTGTGAACCAATTTGTACGGTCGTACCTCCACGAGATGCACCCTATTTTAGAAGCAAAGTGGTGATGAAGTTATTAGGGCATTTTGCTTTTTAGATTAATTTTAAACGAAACTAATTATATAAGTTTATAACGGAATAGTATAAAGAATTGATTCTGATCTCATTTCGATTCTGGGTCTACAATATACAAGACAAGATCTGAACCGAGGTCTTTCCCCACACAGTGTCGAGAAACCGCCATCGTAACTGTAAAACGCCTGAGCGAAATCCAGCTATATTATACTCAGATACGCGAATCCTTCAACATATTGAACTTTGTTCAACTGCTTGCTTTTGAAGCGGATTCTTTTACAGTTTACATAGAACGTTAATGCACTGTTCAGAATCCTCCCGGGTATTTGGACCAATTACAAAGCTCCAGGTGCAGAAATGTTGCCTGGGTATTTCGACAACAGTAATCTAGAGTCAGAGACAGCAGATAATGTTGATATTTTATTTTGATAAGCATCGTAGGAACTTCGCTAGTCACCGTTGTCGAAAACAGCACCAAGGTGGGGAGGGGAGGTTGTCCTACCGGTTTGGAATATTTCTTTATGCATGGAGCATGCAAAGAGGCGAAACCTTACAAGTATTAACTACTGTTGAAAGGTTTCGCTCTCATTTTTGATAAAGTATTGCAAAAATAAAGTAGGCCAGTTTATGACACTCAGAGACTCCATATGGAAATCGCCACTGATTTATATAATAAAAAGTACTTTCCTCGTCTGCTCCTTGATTTATTTATTTATTTATTTATTTTTGCATGTTTTCCAACGGCTTCTATTAGATTCATTACGTGTGGCAATAAGTGTATGACATGAGGATAAATGGGCCTGTTGTACTGGAATCCACAGGATAACAAATATTTAGGCGTATAACCAGTAAAATAAAATATCTTTAATCACAAATAAATACTTGTAGCTTTCGAGGCTGAATGTGCCTCTTTGTCAACAGAAATGGAAACTTTAGAGATAAAATTATTCTAACGGACACAGTTGTGCGAGCAGTGAGGCGTGCGAGGGCACGAGGTAGGCCAATCAATCATTAAACTGGTGTTCATTGATGCTGCATGGACGTGCGTAGTTTTTTCTCCAGCGCTCATCTACACTTAAAACGGTTGCCTCTACGATGGGGTGTAGTCTCATGCCTTTGCAGCGGTTCATGGCTCTCGAATTACACAATATATTGAGTGACTCCAACCAGAGGCGGTGGCGAAAGTGTCGGGAGTGTTCAATTACTTCGTAGTCACGCTTGGGATTGAGGTCGTGGTGGGTGGACCAGAAGTGTTCCGCGATTGCGGACTGGTCGGTCTCAGCAAGGCGAATAGTTCTGTCGTGTCCTGCAAGGCGGTCTTGAAGACTTCTCGAGGTCTCTCCCATGTAGCAGCTGTCACAGTCTTTGCAGACTATGCGGTATATTACACTGCTGCGTAAGAGAGGGGTGACCGGGGTCTTTACATTGCAAACTAGAGAACGTAAGTTTCTACCAGGCAGCTGCATGCATTTTATGCGGTATTCTCGGAGGATTTTTGAGATCCGGCCCGACATGCCTGGACAGTAGGGAATGTAGGCGGTAGGTACATTGTCCTCAGTTGATGGCGGTCTCGGGTGGACTGTGAGCTCCTGTGCTTGTAATAAGCACTTGTCTAATATGTGGGTTGGGTAGCGACAGTTGATCAAGTCTGTCCCCTTATTACAAGTCCGCAATCGCAGAACACTTCTGATCCACCCACCACGACCTTAATCCCAAGCGTGACTACGAAGTAATTGACCACTCCCGACACTTTCGCCACCGCCTCTGGTTAGAGTCACTCAATATATTGTGTAATTCGAGAGCCATGAACCGCTGCAAAGGCATGAGACTACATCCCATCTTAGAGGCAACCGTTTTAAGTGTAGATGAGCGCTGGAGAAAAAACTACGCACGTCCATGCAGCATCAATGAACACCAGTTTAATGATTGATTGGCCTACCTCATGCCATCGCACGCCTCACTGCTCGCACAACTGTGTCCGTTAGAATAATTTTATCTCTAAAGTTTCTATTTCTGTTGACAAAGAGGCACGTTCAGCCTCGAAAACTACAAGTATCTATTTGTGATTAAAGATATTTTATTTTACTGGTTATACGCCTAATTATTTGTTAAGTGTATGACATCCATGCTCTGTCCGAAGGATTTTCATAAGATTGGTAATTGAATGGCTAAATAAAATTCATTAACCAGATTTTGGTTTTACTCTATCGTGCAGTATATAAATAGAAGTTAACATCGTAATCATCCCTCTAATCCCACTATTGAAGCACGGCTGAGTGGGGAAACATATGATCATTGCTTGAGTATTCAGTTGTATCAGCCAAAAGCAAAACTGTTGAAAATCAGCAGCATTGCAAGAATAATTCACTGACCTCTAGTTTCCCCCCCCTCAACGGCCAAAAAAATTTGAAAAAAATAATAATAATAAATAAATAAATAAATATAAAATAATAATAAATCTTTTTCGACTTAGGCCCCAATACAACTACATCTATACACTTTTAAACCTCTGGCATTGACAGTGTTCTGTTTCACACCCACAATGTATAGCACGCGGAGTTGGGGGAAACCCCTGGTGCCGTTTGACACTAAACACACTCTACACTCTACAACTACACTGAAAGGACATAATTCATGGGATACCTGGTTCCTGGGCAACGCAACGCTGTCACCCCTTTCGGTTGTGGACGAAACCGCCGCTTGGCAGGTATATAGGTACACTGCATCACTGCATTCACGTAGACCGGTATGGATAAACGTCATGAGTTAACCGACTTTGAAAGAGGGATGATAGTGGGTGCCCGATGTATGGGTAACTCTATCGCCGAGGTGGTACAGAAATTGCACTATCCCCGCTCGATAGTATCAAGAGTGTATCGGGAATAAGCCATTTCCGGAATAACATTTCATCGTGGACGGTGCTGTGGGCGGAGAAAGGTAGTGGATGAACGTGGCCATTGACGTCTGTCTCGCATTATTTCAGCCAACCGGAGAGCGACAGTGGCACAAATCACCGCCGACTTCAACGAGAGAGGTGCCAGAAACGTCTCCACCAAGACCACCAGGCGATCATTAGCCGCAATAGGTTATGGGAGCCGTCGACCCACCACAATCCCATTGCTAACACCACGACACAGGACTCTACGCCTCAACTGGGCGAAAGAACATCGGCGCTGGACATTGGATGATTGGAGACGGGTCTCCTGGTCCGATGAGTCCCGTTTCCAGTTATTTCGAGCGCACGGGAGGAACCACACGAAGCTATGCCCTCATCATGTCAACAAGGAACTGTTCAGGCAGGTGGACGGCTGGTAATTGTGTTCAACTAGCACACGTTGGGATCTCTGGTACGTCTAGACGCATCTCTGAACGGTCCAGGTTACATGTCCATCATTTCAGACCATCTGCATCTCTTCATGGTCATCGTGCACCTACAAGGCAATGGACTCTTCCAGCAGGAAAATGTGCCTCCCCACGGAGCCGCGGTGACTAGAATATGGTACGAAGAACATTCCGCAGATTTTACCAACATGGAATGGAAAGGCCTCCCCGTTCACGGACATAAACCCTCTGGAGCATCTTTGGGATGCTTTGGGAAAGTGGTCCATCCCAGCTTTGAACCTTCCACCTAGGAATGCGCCGGAATGATGGACAGCGGTGCAGCAAGAATGGATGGAAATACCTGTGGAACGCTTTCGTGAGCTAGTGGACTCAATGCCTCGCCGTGTGACTGCCCTTATCCGGACGACAGATGGGCCCGCCCGTTACTAGATAGGTATCCCATGATTTCTGTCCACTCAGTGAATAGTGGCATAGTTACGCCATTACCCTGAAAACATTTTATATTTAAATAATTATAGTTAATTATAAAATTATGTTAATAATAATAATAGTATTACGGTAGCCCTCGTGGGTAGCACAAATAGCAAAATCACCAAGCTCCCCATCCCACACCGGGTGTAAAAGACCTGAGTTCCAATCCCGTCAATGACGAGAGGAATTTTTATGAGGGGTTTTCACAACTTCGCTGAATTAGTCGGTCTCAAGCAAGGATACCATAGCGTTTTCTTACCCAGAAATTCGGGTTTTCGTCCAGCAAATCGACCACAGAATACACACAATTTACAGACATATGTATGGTGCAATGTGTCCCAAGGTGCTGATGCGCCCGAAACCCTACGACACCAACCAATAATAATGCAGTAAAATTCTTTAAAATCCTAAAGCCTCCTGGATTGAGTACCTCTCTAAAATCCGGATTTTAAAAATTTCTGAATTTAAGTGAAGTGGTTGGACAGTTTTAGAGGACAACATTTCAATAAATATTAAGCACAAAGAACTGAACTTATTTACCTACATAAACTTTTATAATAATTATCTTGTCCTTTCATTTGTTTTAATGGACAGCAGAATTTAAACTACATAAATAATGTACTGGTCTTAATTCTCACAGCAGAACAAACTTATCTTTGTAACGACTTGTTCTGGCATTGCACTATTTTCAACAGATAGCTTTATTTATATTAAAACTGATTTCGTATACCTCATGACAATTCACATCAAACAACAGCTTTACAACTGTTTTGCCACCTGTTGACACTAGTAAGTCCTGAAAACAGCTGTTATAGCAGTCTAGTCTCTTAAACAAATGACAAGTTAATCTATTGGCGAAGTCACACCTGTTTAAAAGTAGTGCAATTCCAGGGAAGCTCGTTGCAAAGGAAAGATTGTTCTGCTGTAAAATTGAGACCATTGTATTGTTCACGCAGTTTAAATCCTTCTGGCCACAGAAACAGATTAAAGGACAAGACAGTCCTGCAAGAATCTTATAAAGATACAAATGTTACAATTTTTGCATGGATTCTTAAGGCAAATGTTATCGTTGTACCAGTTGTTGTAGGTGTTAGATGCATCAGCGACTTTGGCTATATTGCGCAGTGTACATTATGTCTATAAAATGCATGTGTTCTGTGGTCGATTTTCTGTTTTGCTGGACAAAAAAATCGACTTTCCGGGAGAAAAAACCATGCTACCCTCGCCTGAGACCGACTAACTCAGCCACAAAGTGAAAAGGCTCATAAAAATTCCTCGCGTCATTAACTGGATCAGATCAAAATATTCAGTTCCTCTCCTCTTGTAGGCTGTGCGGCAAACAGGTTAAGCGCCAAAGCAACTAAGGCTATGAAGCATTAGTATATTGTGTCTGTGAAATGTGTGTATTCTGTAATCGATTTGCCTGTTTGCTATGTGAAACCCGAGCTTTCGGAATATGAAAACTATGCTACCCTCGTCTGAGACCGACTAACTCAGCCACGTTGTAACAAAAGCCCATTAAAATTCCTTACGTGATTCGAACTCAGGACTTTTCCACCCAGTGTGTGAAAGGGGATGATTATATTTACTGAGTTACTCCCTTCTCCTTGGTGCATTTGGGAAATGGTTAATAGAAAACGCTTGACATGTAGGGAGATCAAACAAACCAGTTCAAGTCGGTTATGTTTGGGGGAAGGATGGTGTTAGACTTCAACAAATTTGGCCATGCCATTAGAACAAGTGTCGGTGCAAGGATGCTGAGCAGGAGATGAACAGGACTTTCAAAATTTTGTTTGAGTTTTTGAGGTGAAGAGATTTTGTAGTCAGTTATGCAGGCCATAACTGACTAACCAACTTTTCAGCACCATTCTCAGAGTTGATTGTCTGTCTGAACCAGAGCCATAGAAAATTAGGAAATGTTCCAGCACTTAAGGGGTCCTTCGCACGAATTTTTTTTCATTTCTATATAGTCACATCTCATATTACTTCTTAATATAATTAATGTATAGCCTCACAAGGTGACTAATTTGATGGGACACTCTGTGTATACAAATACTTTCTCTACTATATAAATATATGCTTGAGAAAGTTCATGTTTAATACAGTTATACTACCCTCCACAAAGTATCCGAACATACGCCGGTTTCACACTGATATCACTGCTGTTCGTTTAAATTGCGAACCCCTTTTGTTCGCTATGACACCCTCCACCCTCCTGGGTAGGCTTTCCACCAATTTCGTTGGTTGGTAAACGAATCCAAAAAAAGAAAAAGAAAAGAAAAAAAAAAGTGCAATGTAGGCAAGCTCTTACAGTCAAAATTTAAATAAACAAATACAAAAATCATCTTTTGTTGAGCTCTTAAACTGAAACTGCTCGAATTTTCCATTTTGTTGAATCACACATCTGCTTCCTTCCCGTAGCTCACTTCCAGTGCGTCCTGGAGTTCGCAAAGACAACGTGAACTTTAATTTTACCGTCAACCTGACGCCAACATCGGGAATACCCTGACATACTTTCGTTTGAGAAGATGGAGACATTGCGTGTGTTTTGAGGACAATTGCTCTCATTGTGAGGGAAAAATCGAAGAATCCCGGTGACTGAAAAGCCTTGGAATATTACGGGCGCCACTGAATCGTAGTACACGCATGTGGTGAGCACTTAAACTCATAGAGAACTCTAATTAACGCTTTTATTAGTAAATTCAGAGAACTGACTTTGTCTGAATTTACCAATAAAAGTGCTGATTAGAGTTCACTTCTTCTCCAACTCTGAAAAATTCTTTATTTAAAGAGTACTGTAGAAGTTTTGCTTCCTTTCATTGGAATGTTTATGGAGAAGGTGACTTTTCACATAACTCAATAAATGTTCCCACACTATTTTTTTGTTTTGCTATTCATATATTATAAATTAATTTTAAAAGATATTCTAATTCAATTTTTTATTTGTTAAACACGGCTAAGGTAGGTTGCAATTGATGCCAAATGTGGGTCAGGAAATTAGAATTATTAAGAGGTTTATTAGAAATAAGGAAATGGGGGACAACTCGAGCTCTGTAAGTTGATAAAAGAAATGATTTTTAAAAAATGAAATCTCGAGGCAGATTGTCATAGCACCCTCTCCAACTTATAATTAAATACCGGCATGCTATTTATGTTTTGGCAGTTTCACTATTTGAAATCATATGTCTGCTATTATGAACATTCCTTTTCTAGTTAACAATTGGGTGAGAAATTTATTTGCAATTCAACATTGTCCTTTCCTGTTCAAATACACTGTTCGACAAAATTAACAGAACAAAATGTTTGTCATGAATTATTGTGAACAATGTCTCCGAAGAAATATTTGATATAACAGGCATTCTGGCATGCAAATTCCTAATTCCTAATATCCAATAGAATCGATTTACCGCCTTACAGAGGCGTACATTATGTACGCCTCTGGAGGACTGTTGGCACGTTGGCTTAATGTGTCACGCAGTGTCATCTCGGCGCTATGTAAACAGTTTCAGGAGACAAGAATCATCACAAGAAGAGCTGCCCAAGATCGTTCGAGAGTTACGTCAACTAGAACAGAAGGTTGTCTGGCTCAAACAGCAAGACGTAGGGTTTCGTCTTGCTGTTTCGTCTTGCTGTCTGGCTCAAACAGCAGGACGAAACCCTACGATGTCCTGTCATAAACTGTCTCTTGAGGTTGCTGCAGCCACAGCTGAAAACATTTCCAACCGGACTGTGTTAAGAAAGCTCAATTTAAGTGGACTCTATGCAATTAAGCCAGTGGTTTGTATCCCATTAACCCGTCTGCGCTTGTAGCACAGTGTTATCGACACCATCCTCCCCACACCGGATGGAAAAGGCCCGGGTTCGAATCCCATCAATAATGAGAGGAATTTTAATGAGCTTTTTTTCACTCCGTGGCTGAGTTAGTCGGTCTCAGGCGTGGATAGCAAGGTTTCCCCCCAAAAACGAGTTTTTTCGTCCATAAAAATAGGCAGATCGACCAGAGAACACACGCAATTTACACACATAATGCATATACGGGTATGGAGTATAGAGTATTTTCGGGTCTAACGGCACCAGGGATTTACTCCATCTCCGCGTATGTTCTTTGTATCGAGGACAGTACAGTACTCTGTACTCAAAGCCAGAGATTTAAAGTGTGTGGATCTGTGTTGTGTAATATGTTGTGCCCATTGTTCTTCTGGCTTGTTGGCCGCCAGGCCCCTAATGGGACCCGACGTTACCATACTCTGCCACGGGAAGGCCAGCCAGATGTATCCATTTATTCATTTGTTTCTCTGGCAGATCCTGCCACCTACTTTCCAGAGATTTCGGCGGTTAGGACCTAAAATTTAAAAAAAATTGTATACGGTATATCGCGGTTCAGTCTTGCCTAATTAATTCATTTTAAGAACGCAAGTTGGGTTTGTACGCTAAAAGGATAATATTGGTGCCTGAAAAGTCGGGCTAAATTTTTGATGTTTAAAAATTTTGACGTGTGGGACTGCGTGCTGTGAAAAATAAAAGTGAGGGGGAAGGGGAGACTGAAGACCGGGGGATAGAAATAGAAACAAGGGGGTCAACAGAAAGAATGGCCCTTTGTAATCAGTGGGACATGCCCATGCCCCACCAGAAAGAAAATAGGGGTGGCGAGGAGGAGAGGAGGCAAGCAAATCCCCCTCCTCCCCTCCCCCCTGGGTAATGGGTGTAAAGCTCCATGCAAGGGAGCATGGAGGATGGGGCCATGTGACTCCCCCATTAATAAATATCATGATGGTCGCTCCAGATTAGGTCCAGGAAGAGGGCCTTCAGGAATTCGGAGAGTCCAGGCTAGTGTCTCATAGTTGCGGTAATACCATCCTAGGGACAGATGAAATACAATGGCTTAGCCTTGGCAGTTGGGGTTTTCTTCAGCGATTCAAGTGTAGATGAGGGTCCAAGGTCTTAGCAGTTCCAGCCCACGTTCCCAGCTGCTTCGTTCAACTGTTTCCTGTTGGGTTTCAGGGTTATCATTGTCGGGTCCATCTTGGACCTGTGGAGGTGCTGGTGGTGGTAGCAGCAGGGTTTTCCTCCTTGTGAACAAATCTTTGGCGAAGCTTGAGAGCAGGATGTAGGTGTCACGATCCTCAAGTGTGCTCCTGCCCCAACATATACGGGTATATGTAAGAAATTACGGGTGACTCTAATATAATAATTTGAATCACATTAACCCCTTTCGGTACATAGGGGAAACCCTGGAGACCGCCTCAAAAAACAAGAATCCCATTAACCCCAAACCATCGCAGAGTTCGTCGAAACTGGTTCCATGAACATGTGACTTGGAGCCCTGACAAATAGGATATAGTTCTTTTCTCTGATGAGTCCCGTTTTAGCCTACAAACAGATTTTAGACTTATTTCATCTGGAGATAACGAGGAATGCGGTACCACCCCTCCAACATCAGAGAAAGGGACGCTTACGGTGGAGGCAGTGTTCTCGTGGGTGATCAACGGTCGCATCCGTCTTCACGTTTTTGATAGGGGTACCGTAACTGCACAGAGGTACCAAGAACAGATCCTCCTATGTGCGAATTTTTAGGAGTGCCGTTGTCTCAGATTTTCTTTTCATATGCGACAAAGCCACATAGCTGAAGTGGTGGAGGAATATCTTAAAACTGAAGATATCGGGCGACTGCCGTGGCCAGCAGGATCGAACGTTTGTGGGACGCCCTTGAGAGTCGCATTGCACACCGACAGCAACTCCTCGATCACTTGGTGAGCAATGGTCTGCACCATTGTTCACCAAGGCGTGTTTAGCTGTTGGAGGAGATCATACGCCATACTGATGTCATGTGAACATGTTTTCGAGCAAAAATTCGACCTTTTTTGGCAATTCTTATACGACCCCTATAATTTTTTTCGCTGTCTCCTCATTTCATCATTATTCCATGGTACATCACCATACCAAATTTAGTCCCGCTTCATGGGAAGCTGCGCGAGTTACATCACGGTTTCTACATGTTCTGTTAATTTTGTCGAGCAGTGTAGTCCAATACAAAGACAACTCGTGGTAAAGTTGCAATTCGAATCCTGCCAGCCACAAAAGCACAGAAGAGAACGAGAAAACCCTGCTACTTTTTCATAATTTGAAAAGTCGAAAGTAACATTAGCTATTTTATATTTAAAAATTTTTGTTTAATTTTGTTTTTTACTAGAAGTTAGTTCGAATGCAAAACTCAGATAATCAAAATTACGCTGCTTTTGTTGTTGTTTTACAAATTTAATCATTCAACTTGAACAAATTATGTAATTTCATGTATTGCATGCGAAATAAAAACTAGTTATTAGCGCGCATACATTTTGTCTTTCGTGATCTCATTTCTCAAAATTACTGGGGAGATACGAATGTCTCTAACTTAATGATTACAAAATCATTTTGCTTTTTTCTGTGTACCTTTTATATCAAACAAGTGACCTTTGCAATTTCGTGACTGAAAAGCCTTTAGAGAAAATTTAGACTTAACAGATGCATTTTTAAAGCACTGCAAACAACTTCTTAGATGAAAGGAGATGCTGAAATTAAATTTATCTTCTACGTCCATCATTCTGGTAATTGTTTACCACATTGAAAGAGATACCGGTAATGACACTAGACCTGACATGCACTCAGGGAAACATCTTATCTGTATTTGCTTAATATGAAAAGGTGGAACTCATAGAAAATATTTTCTGAAAAATCAAATTCTAAAGAAACGGTCGTTCTTCATAAGCCTATAATACAGATCAATGTGCGTTTAAATGGGATAATCCTTTAAACCAGACATTCCCACCCAATGGCGTGCCGCAGCATAATGGTGTGCCACTAAAAACTAAAGGTGTTCCCCAAAATTTTAACATGATCATAGCGAATAATGAAGAATTAATTTTGGAGATAATACGTGGCTCTTGCTGTATTTCCTAGAGGTAGTAGAGGATCTGGATTTTATTCTTGGATTTTTTTTTTCTTTCTCTTTAGGATACTTGTGTTGCAAAAAGAAAAACGTAAATTTAAGATTTGGTGAAGCTTCTAGAGTAGAGTGCAGTCAAATTGTGAGATTGCGAGGACAGTGAAGCAGAAACATTATTTGATTTTGTGTTCTAACTGTATTTCTAACAAGTCTGTGGCAAAGAAAAGGAATTTTGATAAATAGTTTGAAAACTACCAGCGTGTTACAGAGCAATCCCATGTAGTCTAGTGGTTAGGATACCTGGCTCTCACCCAGGAGGCCCGGGTTCGATTCCCGGCATGGGAAGAACTTCTTTTGCTGTCATAGTAGTCTAGTGGTCAAACGTTGTATTCGCATGATTGCTAAATACAATGACGTTCTTGTATTCTCTCTATTTTAAGAACTTCTCTGTGGTCGTGCGGGAGCACAAACAGAGAATTTTTAAAATTAAATTTTAGATATTGAAGAATTTACAATTTACCGATTGGTGCAGAGTTGTTCATCTGTCAGTTAACTTTGTTTTAGGGGGTAGACGATGAGGAAATAAGGGAATACGAATGCCTTGGCATAAAATACCTTTTGTATAAAATTTCTACTGTAAAATAAACGAAGTGTGCAAAAAGATTAATTAACGCTGTGACCTCCTACGCCACTGATCCCTTTCAGTTTTATAATGCTTAAGTCGTTGGCTATCATTTATTATTTTCAACCTTCTTCAACAAAATATTACTCCGCATAACGGTGATTAATCAAATTCCAAATATTCCTAGAAAAGAGCTTCTCGTGCTTGGAAAATAACATTGGCCGAACTGAATTCGATTTTCTGTTTAAAAAGAAATTTTTGAATCTGGAACGAAACCAACAGTCCATAAAAATTTATTTGGTCTTGTCTTCTGCAGGGTCTTTCTGCGTAACTATTTTACTTATTTATATTTCCCATATTATATTACTGCCACCAACCTTTGTTGGTTATGTGTGTATGCGTCTATCTCCTCTAAAGAGGTGAACGTCCTGAAATCGATAAAAACACGTACTTGAGTTTTCTGCGGTATCTCTGTCTGGACAACCCACGCCAGTTATATTCTTCTTATTATTATAAGAATATCGAAAGTACTTTGTCCACTATTGTACCAGAACTACACTGCCTCACCAAAATATTAGACAATCGGACATCCCAATATGCGAACACCTCCTGTTGCATCAAAATGAAATAGTCCGTCTCTTAGTGATACTGTATATGGTAATAACCTTAAGTGTAAACAGATCTGCATAACCTCAGTGCTGTTATTAGGTTAATGCTCTTCTACGATAAAAACAGATTATGCCCATAATTAAATAGGTTAGGGTGGCTAACATCTTCCACATTGTGGGCTACATTCAGACGTATAAGTTAGTGGAAATGCATATACGCAGTAAATTAATTGAAGACACGCTTGCCCAATAGAGAATACCATCACCCAGACGGCTGTTTCAAGGGAGGTCATGCTTTAACCTACAGGCTCTCTAAAAGGTAAGAGTTAGCGGAAGGAGGAGGTATAGTAGGAGACAAAATTGACCCCAAAATAAATGAACAGGAGCCACATTACTCATACTAATTCTACCTCAATAGTACTAGGACAGTTCTGGCTGCCCACTTATCCCTGAATACCCCCAAGAGACAGCTGTTTCAGCCTTCGTCGGTGAGCACTGTGTGGGTAGGTACGGTCTTGGTCTATGCAACACGGAAATTGGCTCATGAACAAGCTAAGGACAAAATAAATAATTTGAAGTTGTTTTGTCACGGGGTTATACACAAACACACAAGATTACACTCTGGCAGGCTTATTAAACTACTTAATCTAAACTGCCTAAATAAAAAATATCGTATTTGCCAGAAGATAAGACAAACCCAGATTTTAGAAGAAGTTCGGAATGAAACACTTTATCGCATATTTTTGAAATACACTTTCACAAGTCAAGGTATAATTTTCTCGGTTGGAGGAGGACCGAAATGTCTTTCTGATGCCCCATGATCTTTGGCATAATTTAGCACCTTCAATTTGAAGCTAAACCTCTTCTGTCTTGTACTCATTTCAGGGCTACAAGTTTATAACAAATTAAAACTGCTATACCGAACAAAACACGGAAACATGAGCTACAAAAGATGTTTTCCTCTCCACTGGTGACTCATTGATTTATAGAAGGAATTGCTGATTCTAGAAGGTCGTAGATGAGGTCATTGATCGATTACTAATACCGATATTGTTGTCCATATAAATCTCTGCGGGAGATTCGAAGGTGTGGCAGACATGATAATTCCCCGTAATCCATTCCAAAAAAAGTTTTTAGGAGGAAGTGTTGTTTCTGTTTAATTTTTCTCACAAATGCCCCTTTCTCTTCGTAGTCTGTGCCAATGAACGTGGATAGCCTCAGAATTATTGTGTGTGTGTGTGTGTGTGTGTGTGTGTGTGTGTGTGTGTGTGTGTGTGTAATCAATATAACACAATATTTTTAAAACAGTTTGGGATGTTTCGTTGGTGTTCTCTCAGCTTTTTTTAACAACCAGCTGTGCCCAATTGATGCGAACTGGCTGAGCAACACCATTGTACGGGTCTCTCTATAAAATAATTTCTGCCCAGAACCCCGAAGCTAGGATAGCACACCATAGGGAAGCGCTGCTTATCTGGAGCTTAACATAGTATTCAGGCAACCTGTGATGCCTCACAGTCTCAGAGATTAGTGCCTTTGAAAAGATGCTATTGATTTCACAGCACGTCGGCATCTTAGCATTAGCATTAACATTAGTAGAGGCAAGAAAGCAAGCTTATGCAGCATCAGCCAAAAAAGAAAAAAAAACCCTCCCATTTCACCCCTCCATTTGTTCCAAATACCTGTCCAGCTCAGTCTTAAATTTATTTAGACTATCAACTTCCACAACAAAAGATGGAAGCCTGTTCCACCAACCAACTACCCGCTGTCTAAAGGCAAATTTCCGCACATCTGTTCTACAACTATCTTTTCTCAATTTGAAACTGTGTCCCCTCAGTTTCTTAGTCTGAGCAAGAAGAAGAAGAATCCCATCAGAATTCAGCTTGCTCAACCCCTTCAAGGCCATATACACTTATACACCTCAATCATATCACCTCGCAGGTGCCTACTCTCCAGGGGCTGCAATTTGCAGAATTTAAGCCTTTCTTGGTAAGAGCGCCCCTTTGTTCCCCTCACCAATCTTGTTGCCCTTCTTTGTACTCGTTCTAGCAATTATACGTCCTTCCTAAAATGAGGCCTCCAGATCGGTACACAGTACTCTAGGTGTGGCCTGACCATTGCCTTGTATAACAGGATAATCACCTCCCTTTCCCTGCTAGCAAAATTCCTATATATCATTGAAAAGACTCCATGACCTACCCTGGCAGCCCGTCTGCACTGCTCAGCGAACTTCTTTGACTGCACAATTACCCCAGGTCTCTTTCACTTTCCACTTCCGTGAGTGAAGTACCACACAGTTGGTACGTTTCTCTTCGGTTATCGCTACTCATATGCAGTACTTTGCATTTGTCAATGTTAAACTTCAGTTGCCACTTCTCAGCACATTTTCCCAACTTATCTAGATCCAGTTGGAGTAGCATACTGTCTTTACTGTCGTTAACAATCCTGCCAAACTTTGTATCATCTGCAAACTTGAACATTAAACCTGATATACCTTCATCAATATCATTGATAAATATACAAAACAACAACGGGTCCAATACCAAACCCTGGGGAACTCCATTAACAACATTTGTCCACGAAGCGCAGTGTCCATTGATTACCACTCTCTGTCGTCTTCCACTCAACCATCCCTTTATCCATTGTAGCAACTTACCCTTAATGTCATACCTCTTCAATTTGTACAGTGGTCTTCCATGTGCAACAGTATTAAAAGCTTTCATGCAATCCAAGTATATGATATCAAAATTATTTTTGACATTCAGGTCCTTTGTGACCACATCATAGTCTTTTCTGACCAATCAAATTGGTCAGACAAGACCTCCCTTTAACAAACCCATACTGTGCCTTAACTATTACTGCAGCCTTGTCTAGATGATCCGACAATGCTTCTTTAACCAGTGATTCCATTATTTTTCCTGCAAGTTAAACTAACAGGTCTGAGTTACTTGTGTCACCTTTTGAACCCCCACTTGTGAATTGGTGATACATTTGAACACACCTCCGGTCCATGGGGACATCCCCTGAGTCCAAGGAAGCTCTCATAATTATGGCTAAGGGTTTGCTTACCTCCTTTAATATAACTGGATAGATCCCGTCCACCCCAGGTGTTTTCCTTATGTTTAACTTCAACAATTTCTCCTCCACTTTGCTCTCAGTTATTACAAAATCACTTAGCTCTCTCGTAGCGTTTGATAAACTTCTGGCACTCCCCTCATTGAATAACTCCTCATGTGTGAATGTAGATGCAAAATACTTATTCAGTTTATCAGCTACCTGAGCATGATCATCAATAGTCAACCCATCTATGTTAAGTGGTCCAATCTGATTCATCCTTTCCTTCTAGAGTTTATATAAGTAAAGAACTCTTTGCTGTTTTTCTTTGCATCCTTTGCCAAAGATTTCTCGTAATCTGCCTTCGCCTGCCTAACCTCCTTTGTGACTTGATTACAGACTAGTTTATATCTGCCATAGGCTTCTGTGTCACCTGATACTTTTTTATGCATCCCATACATTTTTCTTCTCTGCCACGAGCCTCATTATTTCATTTGACATCCATTTAGGCCTAAACCTTTAACAGTATTTCTTAGTTGGAATGAAAAGCATAGTAGCCTCCAAAATTAACTCCCTGAAGGCTTCCCATTTGGAATACAACGTTGGTAACATCATCAGTTGATCCCACTGTATAGAATTTAAAGACTGTGTAAGACCACTGTAGTCACCTTTACGAAAGCAATAGCCCTTTCCCTTTAGCCTCGATGGTAGTTACATCTTTAAGTAATTCCCATATCAGTACATTGTGATCACTGTCACCCAGTGGTTCCTTTATCTGCAGATTCTTAATGCATGAATAATCACTGCTGATAATCAGATCAAGAATATTACTCCCTCTGGTTGCCTTTCGAACATGCTGTGTAGAAAACAGTCATTCAATAAATTCAAAAAATTCTTGCTAGTGTGTGAGTGACCAACCTACAAGTTCCAGTCAATATCTGGAAAGTTAAAATCCCCCATTATAAGACACTATAATTTACTGGCCCACTCTATTTCTCTACACAATTGCTCATTATACTCATCAGATTCATTAGGCCTATAACACACACACCTACTCTCATTTTTCCTTTCCTAGTGTTTTTTTCACACCAAACAGACTGAACACTGCATTGTCCACAAACATCAATTGGATGCACTTCCTTAGATTTTATGTGTTTCTTAACTAACAGCATAGCCCCTCCTCCCTTCTTGTCCTGTCCATCCTTTCTGTACACATTGTACTCCCCAAATTCCAATTCTGCACTGCTTACGTCTGTGTAACACCACGTCTCTGATATCCCGACAATATCTGCCTTTGATGTCTTGACTAGCATTCGTATTAGGTAACATTATCTATTATGTTTGTACAACTGTGTTAACTGTCCAAGCTGCATGTTGTGCAGGCTGAAGAACTCACAATAACCAATGAGAATGGGGTCCTACTTATGTTTTATAAAAAATGAAAGCATTATCCCACTGTATAAGGCAATTGTAAGACTGCATTTGAAATACTCTATCCAAGTATGGAAATCTTATCTACAAAAAGATATTGAGCTTTTTGAAAGGATCCAAAGACTGGCAACTCACTTAGTGAGATCAGTAAAGGGCGACCTTGTGGGAAAGACTTCGATTATGTTGGCTAGAGCTCGGTATTAGGCACCTTAGAGAGGATCTGATTGAAGTTTATAAGGCTCTGAGAAGGTTGGTAAAAGGAATGAAGCCAGAATTTTCACTGTTGTAAAGAATATACAACAGTGAATAATAATTATAAAGAAATTCGAGCCAAACGTCTGATAATGATTTTCTTAAATCATTATTTTAGATGGTATTTTTCTTAACGGTAAAAATACACAATACACGGGTTACTTTTACAAGGTTTTTCCAACTTATTACGTTACTTGAAGAAAAATAAATAGTGCTAAATTAAAAGATATTAAAAAAGGTACCTTCTGAAAACTGTCAATTAGTATTTTTTAATAGAGAAATAATTATGCCATACGTTTTTATTGACCATATTTCCGTAAGAGTGACGTCACAAATTTTGTTATTGGCGGTTGTAATGATATATTCTTTCCATGAGAGTGGTTTCGCAACTGGTCACTCGTTTGGAGAAGTCCAGGGTTGAATCCCGTTGGGGACGGAGAATTCCTAATAAAAACAAAACAACATCGGACTCCATTAAAATACAGTACAGTACTGGTAGAGTGGATAAGATTGGTATAGGTACGCGAATATGTTTTTTTTTTTTTTTTAATCATCGTTTACCGTTTATTGGTAATCTGCTTGGCTATAAAAGATAATAACTATTTTATTGACTATTTCCTGTGAATTTAAACACTCTTTACAAGTACCCTACATCTACAACTTCCCTAAAGCCTTCATGGTCTTCTTATGATGTTGATCTGCTTGTGAAACATTCCTTTATCAAGTTACAGCTTCTGGGTAAAGTCCACATGACTTATCTTCGGTTATCTTAACCTTGAATGCCGGTGTACAAGTCGTAGTTTCAGTAATATGGAGATTTCTCGTAGACAATGTGGTTGCTAAAAGGCAATGGTATTCTATTCTATCTCAAGTGTTTTCTTTCCCAACTTTTTCGAAATACAATAATACTACATCGGAACCCTTCTTAAGATGTGGAAGAGGAATAAATCTTGTAACAGAGAAATGTTGCATTTGGGTGTAATGTGAAAGATTCTGTAGAGTATGCCATGAAGATCATAACCCTAAAAATGTTTCGAATTAAATACGGATATTTCGGAATGTTTGCTTTGAACACGATTTCTTTTTCAAAACATATGTTTTGTTGTTTTTTCTTGACCGATTTTACCTCCGTTAATGACCTTTTGATATTGTATTCATCGTGGTGGCTTCCACCTTGATAAGATGGATTTATGAAGAATTATACTCCTTAAAATTTTCTCCTGCTTAACTTTCTCTCTCCCGAAAAGTGGCTTACATATCTTGGTATTCCTAATCTAATTAGTTCAAATGATTCGTTCAGGTACCAGTGTAATTCAATTATACTTCATTTCACTCTATTGTGTATTGGGCTGTGGATAAATCTTTAATTTACTTACTAGGCGACTCGGAATTTCGAGTCATAATTGAACGCGATTCCTAAGGACAAAAGGAGTTGAAAATGTTCTTAGAATTTTTTTCGAAAACCGCTGAGTTTTTAAGAAAAATTGTGTTAATGTTTTGTTACGTCATATCTGGTACGGGAGAACTGGATGCAAAACAACGTGGTTATACAAGAACAACGTGGTTTTGCAGCTATTTCTCGGATACAGGAAATGACGTCACAAAACTTGATCCTTGTTTTTCTTAAAAAGTATACCGTAAAACTAAGAATATTTTCAATCGAATTTGTTGTTAAGAACTCACTGTACAATTTATGGCTTGCAGTTCTGATGCCTGCTTTAAATAATAAACTCTATATATGATAACATTAAAATGGCTTTGAAAGTCAGTAGGCCTATTGTTAAGTTATGCTTTTTAATAATTATGTGCACTTTTAAATTGAAATCATCCTAATTTCTGTGTGAAATAATTGAAATTCGAGTTTCAAAGATATTAAAACTTAGCTTTTATTAGGTACTTTCATGTATATGCAAAAACGTCTATTGCCTTTTGCATGTCTGTCCGTCCGCATGTAATAATTCAACTCCCAATGGATAGATTTTAATGAAATTTTATATTTAGATATTTTAGAAAGTTTAGTCGAAGCATCCCAAAGTTCGTTAAAATCGGACGGATAGAAATCCGACAATTATTCCTTTTTTTTTTCATGCATATACATAAACTATCAAATTGAAGACTAAATGCACAAGGCATAATAATATATATAATAGACTATCAATATAATATTGTGCTGAAGCACTGGATATAATATTTGTTTCCGTACACTGATTGGATGAATGAATGGACAATATGGAGAATGTGCAGAAACGTAATGTTCTCAGTTCGCGCATAAAAAGTCGTTACTCTTTTGCGAAGCTCTTTGTTTTGTTATCAGTTTACTAAATATACACATCATGAATTATTATAATTTGCTTATTATATTAATCGCAATGAAATACGTGAAATATTTCCATTGTTATTAAAATCTAAAAAAAAAATTAATAAAGCACATTACGAAATCGTAGTATCAGCATACTACGGTTCAGTTTATTAAATTGAACAATTTTCTTCAATTTATTTGAACAACTTTCAATTTATTAAATTTGTTTAATTTAATAAATTGAACAATTTTTTAATATTTTCTTTTTTTTCCCTTTAAAATATTAATGATTGCTGGATATACAACATTTTTCCATGACTAACAAACCAAGTTTGTAGCAGAAAAAAAACACTAACAAAATAAATAAATAAAATAATAATAAATAAAATAACGTTTCTACAATAGAGTTAATTTCTCAACAAGAAATACCCTTTCCGAGGGACGATGTGTTTTTGTAAACCCAGTAGAGAAAAAGGTTCGTAGGCCCTGCTACCCTGCATACATTTATTCCTCACCCACCAAACTTTTTGAACTGTTTGAACTTTTTGAAAATTAAACTTTTCTTTTCATCTGTGTAAATCTAACAATGATTGCGTGTTTATTTTAATCTGGTTTTTGTGTGTTTGTGCAGACCAATAAACAAGCTGCCATCGAGCTAACTTCCTAATCTTTATCCTCGAATCCTTTGACCTTTTAAACAGTAGAACAACATGATTAAAATGCGATTAGATACGGGACTAGTGAAAGGAGATTAGTGATACATGTTCCTAGATGAAGATGCGAATCCAACTTTTTGTTATCAGCATAGAGTCCTAAACATAAGGTCCGAATTTATCGCAGGGCAAACCAGGGTCGATTCTAGTGCGAGACAATTTTAGCATTTCAAATTTCTTGCTTGTCTCAGTTTGCAGTAGAGGCCAATAAAGATCCGAGTAGTGTATCATCATCATATTCTGAACTACGGATCGGAAGGTTTTACTTACAGTTGAGTTGTATGCGGCAGACTATATTATTTTATTTGGTTTATTGGTTTGAAAATGACAATTGGTACAATTAGAGCCCAAATAATCCCAACAACTAAATAAAATTGGCTACGTTTTGGATTTCAGTATGAAATCCGTCTTCAGGTGTAGGTTTTTGGGTTTGGTGGGGGGGGGGGTGAGTTCTAAAACTTGACAGTGGGAGACCAGAGTGTACCAGTTTGGTCTCTCCAGTGGCACATTATCCTGTCGTGAGTAAAGTTATCAGATAAACCGTGAGCACGAAGAGCTGCACCTGGTCGGCAACAATGTTCAAGTAGGCTGCGACATTCATACGTATTTCACCGGTGTCTAGCAACTTAACGTGTTTCACAAAAACTTCTTCTCATGCCATCACAGTTCCACCACTAGACTGGAGTGTTCACTCTTGGCATGGTGGATCCATTGATTCATGTGGCTGTTACCATATTCTAGTCCTACCATCATCATGGAACAACAACTAGAATCGGGATTCATCGGATCAGGCAATCTTTTTTCACTCCCCAAATGTCCAGTGTTGACATTCCTGTATCCACTTCACCCGTAACTGTCTGCTGCTACTCGTATATCCCATTCGCGACAGCATTAGAAGCACTGTGCGTCCCAATATAAAACCCGCTGCGCACCACTGTTGTATTCCGTTGTCATTTGACCGATTCATCAGCTAGAGCAGCTAGACCACACAATTCTTTTCACCTTCCGTCGCCTCTTACCTTAAGAAATCCCAGAATTGCTGTTGGCTGGATTTTTCTGGTGGTTGGACCATTGCACCTCGTATGTCTGCAAATTTGTAGTCCACGATACTTGCACTAATACGCCTGCCACCAAAGGCCATACCCGTTCTTAAAGTCTTAGGTCGCACTGTTGGCCTTTTATCTTTCTGAATTGATTACCTATATAGCCTGATACTTTATACAGCCTGTATCGTCTTTAAACGGAGCGACAGATTTTTTTTGGATGGAGTGCACCGAATAAACTGGCCACTTAGTGTTTATCTGATACAATCGACCCTCATAAGTACTACAACTGATCCACGTTTGAAGACAATTTTAACAATGCCTTATTTTGAAAATCTTAACATTTTATATTTGCTTATTTACAATATTTTGCAATTAAAAAAATATTATAAAATGGCATAACATAATTTACGATTCCTTTTTATCATGGGTTTTGTTACTATGGACCGCTTTCTTTCATTCGTTGTAAAAGTTTATTTTCTATTTATTTTATTATTTTTTTTTAAAAATTTCTTTAAATTTGCTAGCACATGTTTATTATTAAACAACATGAAACATCTGTTGTTTCATCCTAAAATTTATTCTGTCTGACGAGAAGCTCCATTAATTAACTCATCTGCCATATCAAAATTAATGAAGAACCCATACTGCAGCTTTAGCTATCACCACTGTCAGAAATCTCCTGCGCTAAATTATTTATTTATCCTAAAATATTCTCGACCAGTCACTGAAAAGTTTGACTTGTATGACGTCATTGCGATAAATTTGGGGTCGAATATGATGCAAGCGAGCAGGAAATTGCTATGTTTTATTGAAGTGCACAAAAGGTTATCGCTGTTGGTCAACCATCTGCGGCTGCCCTTTTCACTCGACGTGCTTTCTACTCTCCATCAAGGCTCCAGACAATATGCAGACGTTGTTGACCAAGCGATAACTGAGAGGCAAATTCTCTTAAATGAATAGGCGAACCCCTGCACATTTAGGAAGTGATTGCTAAATGAAGCACTGTTTGAATGCTGATGTGCTAGCATAAAGGAGGCTCATTATCATCGCGTTGTAGTGTAATATAGGCTATTGTACACTATCCTACTACAAGTAATGGTACACCTTCTGACTGCGGGAAATTGCGTGACTACGAAATATGTAAATATTTTGACCTACAAAGATGATCACAGGGTGGCCTGGAATTCGTTCGAAACATGTATCCAAACAATGAGCATAGAGAAAGAGCTTCAGAGCAGAATGAACATGTCATGTGGCGAAAATGTCTGTGCGTGCTGTTTCTTGGGAACTAAACATTGCCTGTTTAACACAGTTGGCAACATGCTGAAGCAGTGGGTTCAGAGATGATCATGACCCAAGAAACAAACAAACAAATAGGAAGAAAATACTGACTGATAGGCGCATCGGCTCCTATCAGTCAGTCACAGAAGAGATGTAATCCAGCAGTATTTAATAACAAAAACAACTGCACGCCGTTGATTTACATGAATCTGGACTGTGAATCAATGGAAATCGGCCCTGTGGAGCAACGAGTTACTCTACAGGTTCTTCCAGCGTGATAGGTTGGGTATGGAGAATGCCTTAGGTTCTGTTCCTGTACAGAATTTGAGTCCACCATACTTAAACACATCCATCCTCTAAGACAATAAACACAACGATCTGATTTTGCTCTATCCGCCCGATTAGCTTATATACTGATACTGCACGGGTTTCTACCACACAATCTGAGACCGAAGATCAGTACTGTTGTTAAGGAATATGGATATTACTTGTGGAATCTGCAGTGGGACACGTCTGCTTGTTCGTAAGGTCTCACTGCAAGATATGTGAAGTGTTCATGGGGCACAAAGCCACCACTGTTATGTCCTATCTTATATTCGTTACGACCAAATAGTAACGAAATAAATGAATAAATAAATTCTGTTTATACTCCGGGACAGCCATATAGGGTCAGAGGTGTTTACAAGGTACAGAATATAAAAACATCACCGTATTTTTGACTGCGATTCATTCAACTTCAAATTATTATATTAGGGCCACCTGTAATTTCTTACATATACCCATATATGTATTATGTCTAGACTATGTATAAGTTAAGTGCAAATGCATCATTAATACACAGCCAATTCTAAATTAGCAAAATATTTGCAAAGGCGGAATCGTTTTAAGTCATATCTCATATTGTGAATACCTTCACAACGAGTTGCCATGATATTGCACTACTTCGAATAAGTAAAGCTTCACCTAAAGGAGAAGACTAATGTTACTTATTCTCAGTGGATACCACCACCCAGATGGCAACTCGTTGTGAAGGTATTCACAATATGAGATATGATTTAAAACGATGCCGCCCTTTGCAAATATTTTGCTAATTTAGAATTGGCTGTGTATTAATGTTGCATTTGCACTTAACTTATATATAGTCTAGACTTTCTCGCAGCCTGAGGCATAATCCCTAAATTGCGTGTGTTCTCTGGTCAATTTGCTGGACGAAAAACCCCTAGTTTCTGGGGATTAAAAATTCTTGCCATCTACGCCTGAGACCGACTAACTCGGCCACGGAGTGAAAAAAGCCCATTAAAGTTCCTCGCGTCATCGACGGGATTCGAACCCGGGCCTTTTCCACCCGGTGTGGGTAGGACGGTGGCGATACCACTGTGCTACCGCGCAGACTGACTGTGATTCAAGCCCGAACCAGGGTCAACTGTAACGCGGGCTTCCCATTCGTATGGAGAACAATAGTTTCCAATACTGTTGGCCTTTACAGTCGCCATCAAACGGTTCCAAGGCCAGAGTTTCCACATGGTGAGTATAGTGTGGTTGCCAGTGAAAATTTCTTTGCACATGGGTAGATTGTTGAGTCATACACGGCATGAAGTTTTGTGTAGGGGCGGATTGGTAATTACAAGAGGGTTCAGGAAATGTTTTGAGGGCCCTTCAACTTTAAAAAAATTATTTTTTTCAAATGCAGGTGTCCGTCACCGAAAGGTAAGGTGTTTAACTTACCAGTAATCCAAAAAACATCATAATACTGTACTAGTTCAAGTATGGCTGAGCAAGTATGTGTTCACAAACCGATGTTGACAAAACTGTGTGAGCCAGAGTATGGACAAAACAGTCGAGTGTGTCAAAACCCCTAAAACAAGACCAATCGAAATAAATTTATATCCTCTTATCAGCATTTTTTCCATGATTTTGAGATATGTGTATGCAATCTAACTGTCACTAGGTTAGCTCCAATTTATAACTTTTTGTTTTCGTTTCCACAAAAGCTTATATATAAATTTTTATTTTTTATTCATTTTATTTTTTTTATTAATTAGACAGAACTACAATCACCTTACAGAAATAACGACTTTGGTCAGAAAAAAATGGCTTTAAATGGACAGGCAGTGATCATACACTGCCTGGCCATTTTATTAGGATCGTGGCTGTTTTAGCTGTATGCAAAAACATGTAAATTGAAAAAGTCACAACGTGTGTGTGTGTGTGATGCGTACAGGAAACACAACAAAGCCGTAATTCGAACATTGCCAAATCACCGGAGGCTCCCACAGACTTTCAAAGAGCTATGAGTGTCGGTTCACATTAAGAGAGGATGTTGTCACCTTAAAGACTAGACTCATTTGGGACTTTAAAGTGACAGTGAGGTGATCGACGTTTGATGGTCGCCCAAGGACAGAATCATTAACCTCTCCATTGAATGTAGGAAAGTCACGCGAAAGTCACAAGACATCAATAACCGCACTATAGGAATACCCCTATAAAGACTAAGGCCAATGATCTTAGTGGGATTCAATTAAAAGCAGTTGAAGAAGACTAGGTTCTGGGAGTTATGATACGGATGGATATGAAGTTCTCTGCGCAATGTAAACAGGCATCCAAGAACGCCCATAATATCCTATCGATGATTTATCGAACAATACCTTGTAGGGATAGCGAGGTCATAATTCCACTGTACAAGGCACTTGTAAGACCACATTTGGAATCCTGTGTCCAAGAATGGAGACCTCGTCTGAAAAAAGACATCGAGCTCCTTCAAAGGGTACAAAAACGGGCAACTCGAATGGTAAGTTGGGAAAAAGGGCGACGCTTAAGGAAAGACTTCGGTTTTGTAGGCTAGAGAGTTTGGCAACCACACATACAGGACATGATTGAATTTTATAAAACTCAGAGAGAGGCTAGTAAAATAAATGTAGGCGAAATTTTCACTATTATAAGGAATTACAGAACTACGGATGATGTGGGATTTTTTTGAGGAGGGGATGATGCTTTTTAAGCTTGCTTTCTTGCATCATTTGCCACTACTGATACTAATACTAAATATTGATTCATTCCGCTTATATACTCTTAAAACAGAAGATCACTTGGGTTTTTGGTCATGCGGTAAATTCAAATTACAGGGAAAAGAGGTTTGGACTAGATTGTTGGAAGTTTTCTTTTAGTTGATTACTGCAGATGTAACAAGTTGCTTCCACAGGTAGTTGCTGCTGACAGTTTGAAGAAATTCAAACGTCAACTGGACAGTTACCTACATGAAGAGGGAAGCGCGTAATTTCTATTTTCTTATCTACTTTTTTACTTTTTTTTTTTCTAGGGCAACTCTGTTGAATAAATGAATGGTTATTTCTTGATAAAAAGGTGTTAAATTACCCATAAGCTGTTATACTTTTGCCGGTTTTTTGTAGCAAAAGCTTATGGCTTCCTTTCACTATATAACTAATACTAATACTAATACTAATCACGAACGCTAGTCAGAAAATACGCGAAGTTCGCCAGAGATGTAAAGAATGGATGTAAGGGGACTGGAGATAAGTCATATGGTCCGAAAAGTACTGATTTACTCTTTTCAGCATCGACGGAAGAGTGTGTATAGGGCAGAGCACTAGACCCATTATGTATAGGTTTCTGTATGAGATGTAATGATGTATACCATTTTTTCGTGACATACCTTTCGCCCCCCTTGAAAGTACTCATTTCAATGGGCATGGATACTTTCAAGATGGCAGCGCACTTGTGTGAAAGAGTTTAAGAAACATTAAAAATTTTAAGCATCTGCCCTGACTTACCTAATTCAAGGATTTCAAGCCCATTGAGCATCTACGGATAAATTGGAAAGGCGTGTTCATCGAAACAATCCTCAAGTCACATCACTCCAGGAACTGAGGACAGTCTTGTCACATGAATGGTCCAGTATTCTTCCTATTACTTTTCAACACCTTGTTAACTTCACGCTACGTGGTAGGTTTTGGCCAGTGGCGACATAACATGGTATTAGTTCTTGGTACTAATAAAGTGGCCCGGCAGTGTATCTTAGTCTTCAATAAAATTTTAACTTTCCATTCATTTTCCTACCAACACTCTCTAAAACTGAAAACTATCCATAAATACAGTATGAGCAAAATGCGAGTGTGACCTATCTGTCTCCTATGTATGGTCAGGCCAGGTTCCATCAGTTAAGAATCAGTCTAGAAATAGAATCATCAATCCTGTTTGAAATCTTGAAGACAGTACGATACCGTTTGGTGGTTAAAGATAAAAAATAAAAAAAAATAAATAAATAAAAATAGTGAAAAAAGGAGCTGAAATGAAAAATCGCGTGTCAAATTATCATCACATATAGCAAAATGGGGTGAAAACGGGCAGTGGTAAATTGAGGGCAGCTGATCTCGTAAACCCAAGTCACCTGCAGTGTCCTTGTCCCAGCACTGCTTCAGCGTGTTGCAGAGAACATGTGCCTATCTACAGATGAAGGAAATTTTCATGGATTACAGCGTTGATGTGCAAAATGCGGCCCCCATCTAAATTCAGGAACAGGAAACTAAAAAAACAAACAAACTATATTACACTCAGCGAATAATTATTATATTTCTATACAATATTATTAAACAGTTTCACGTTGTATTATTGACGAAAAATTAACTTTTAATACGAAAGTGTAAAATAAAACGGAAATGAAAAAACAAATAGGACATCTCATAAAAATAACTATCTCGGTGCTGGGTTTTGTAGCTTTGGTTTACGTTCCGGAAAACAACAACAACAACAACAACAACAAAACGGCCACGTACATTTAAGCACTTTCAAAATTCTTATTTTATATATACAGTAATAATAGTGGCGAACTCAATGCAGGCTTGCGTTTGGTCAATTTGTAATGTTGTTAATGTAAATAGTGATGTAAAGTATGTAGGACATTGCTCTTCGTGGACTAATGTTATTAGCAGAGTCCTCCAGATTTCAGTGCCGTGCCTGCATTGTTGTTTTCCAGTTTATTAATGATATTGATAAAGGCACATCAGGCTTAATGTCTAAGTTTGCAGATGACACGAAGGTTGGCTGGGTAATTAATTAATGTCAGTGATCAATAAATGCAAGTTACTGCATATGGATAGCAGTAACCAGGACAGCTCATGGGGGCTTTGTCAATAATATACAAGAATTTTACTAGCAGGATTAAGGAGGTGATTATCCCATTGTATAAGACAATGGTTAGACCGCATATTGAGTACTGTATACAGGTTTGAAGGCCTCATTTTAAGAAGGATTTAGATCTGTTGAAACAGGCGCAGAGAAGGGCAACGAGATTGGTGAAGGTAAAGAAAAGGGTGTCTTACCAAGAAAGGCTTAAGTTCTGCAAATTAGGTAATTAGGCTGTAGGGTTTAGGAGCATCAGCGACTAAGGCCATATTGCTCCGTATATACTGTCTGTAAATTGCATATGTTCTGTGGTCGATTTTCTGTTTGTTGGACAAAAAACCCACGCTACCCACGCCTGAGACCGCCTAACTCAGCCACATTGTGAAAAAGGCCCATACAAATTCCTCACGTCATCAACGGGATTCGAACTCAGGTTTTTTCGACCCGGTGTGTAGTACTACTGTGCACACTACAGTAGTAACATTCATTTCTAATCTAAAGAGGAATGGAATGCACCTGATTAGATTTTCTCTTTCTCTAGTAGACCTTTGGAAGCTTTAGAATGGTGGATTGCTATTGACAAGATGACAGAACATTCCTAAACCGAGTAAGCTCTGTGCTTAAAAGTGAGGTGGCCAGAACCTTAAAAGTGTCAAAAATGATTATCTCAAAGCAATGGCAATAAAACATCAGGAGGAGTTCTATAAAGTAAGTTCAAAATTAGCAAAGAGTTATGGCATTCCGAGATAATTGCTATTAATCCCCAACAGTGAGATGTTACAGAAAACACAGGAACGCCAGTAAGAAAGCAAACTGTACGCAAAAAGCTTCAGCAATGGAGGAGGAGGACTCTACCAAGACAGCCCATAATATTTGTTCCTCTCCAATAGGAAAACCCATCCCGATTTGGTACAAACAATAACTCCTCTGGAGCAAAGACCGATAGACCAATATCGAGATCCAGTTTTCAAACCGACTCTTGATGTGTTTTTATCTGGTGAAAATGTGGACATGTTTTCATCCCTCTAACATCAGGCACCGTAACTGCTGAGATCCAGGAACTAGATTCTTGGCTCCATGCGAAACTTTTCAGTGGTACTGTGGGCTCAGAATTCAATTTCCTTAATTAATAATGATCGTTCACCAAGGGCTCAGCTGGTCAACGAATTCTTTAAAAATGAGGGGTTTTTTTGGCTGTGTGACCAAGGAGACTTTCGGACCTGAATTACATTGAGCATGCCTAGCTTGCTTTAAGAAGGCGTCGACCTCCTCCCATAACTCTCCGAGATAAGGCCTGCCTTTGTAGAGGGATAAGATTTATTACTACTAGGTTTTATGATTATCTTTGTGAACAGAATGAGAATTAGTTATGAAAACTGTTTGGCTTTCGGAGTTATTCGTACTTAATATCAAAGGCCTTGATTATGCAGGACTAGACCTTCAGAATTGGTTAATTTTGATATAATAATTATGTATTATGAAAACAGACAATCCTCTTGTATTATACTCATTCACAAAAAAATTAATACAGTTCCCTCCCTGAGGTAAATATTTTTCTTGATATCTCCTTAGCTTTTATGGGAATATATTTACTGTACACTCGATGGTCTTGTATTACTTGTGAGAATCTGCAATAAACAGCGATATTGCCGGGTCCTCGAGTGGCTGTTTCACTAAAACTTACAAATGAAAAGTCACAGTCATTTCTATGATTTACTAGTCAAATTGACATAACTTGCTTCTGGCTGCTTTTCTTGTGGCACCGAATTTTCTTCAAGTTTCCTCATAGCACAAGAAGTCCTTTATTTAACTTGGTGCAAAACTTCCAACTATTCTTTTTATTTCAGGTTAAAAATGTTTACCGATTCACCATCTGTTTCCAATAAGCACGAGTTGGTAAGCACAAGAGCAATATACTGTAAGTCAAAATAGTCATAGGCACCGCACGTTTCTAAAATAACTTAGGTAGTAGTCACGTGCGATGTGCATTTGAACTACGCTAGGGAGACCAGATGTTAAAAAATAATAAAAAAACGAGACACACCTACCAATCTGGCAATGCCATAAGCGAAACTGCGTAGTGCGCGTGCGCAGCGCGAACCTGTGACTTGCATGTTATTTTGGCAACGTAGAGTATCACAGATGACTTTGTGCCTCGGTTTGCAAAATCTGCCACGAGGAACAAATAGTGAATCAGTAAACGTTACTTTATTGTGACTGTTTTCTTTAAATACCTTTTAACCTGAAATGTTATCTATATTATTCATGAACATTTTTCATTTGATGAAATACAGTGGTCTGTATTTCATCAGACAGAAGTGTATTACAAGCGAGTGCATGCAATACAATTAAGAATTATAATTTCAAAAATATTACTTCTGGGTACTACGTGTTTTATTAATTTCTTACTTTAATATCCAGAAAAACCAGTATTAAACTAAAAAAAAAAAAAAATACGAGAGAAAAAATATCGATGTTTATGGAACAACGTTGTGCACTGTAACCTAGTAACCACGTGTTGCGTATGGATTGATTATCATGTGACGTGTCACTTTCTACTTTTTATCTCAAGGTCATCGTGACATTGTGGCACCACCACCGGCATAAACAGTTCTAGAAGGGAAGGTAACGAGGGAAATTGAGTTAAGTGCGATAGGTTAACATCGACCAATGAATGCTTGTAATGTAATCGTGCGTAATGTACGGCTTGTTAGGGCGCGCAGATAAAAACACGACAACGTGCGCTTGTTCGGGTTTCGTTAGCGAGCTGGCCACGTGCTTTTAACTCCTGGCTGCGATCGAATCTAGCACAGTTCTGTAAAGGATAGTCAACTTCGCACAGAAGTGCCGAAGGTAAGTTTCTATACATCCATTCTTTGATTAAAACCGAACTTGTTATCGATGTTAACTATAGTAATTATTATTGAGAATAATGATATTGTTTGTGAATAATAAGCTAATATAGTACTAGTAGTAGAGGCATGTGATGCAAAAAAAAAAAACATTTCACACATCCATTCCCTCTAAAAGTTTGTCCAGTTCCTCCTTGAATTTAAGCTATCAACTTCCACAACGACAGATGGAAGTTTGTTCCAGCAATTAACCACCCGCTGGCTAAAGGCGAATTTCCGCACATCTATTCTACAATTGTCTTTCCTTAATTTGAATTTATGCCCCCTCAGGTTGGTAATCTGATCAAGAGGAAGAATCCCTTCAGAAGTGAGCCTGCTCAACCCATTCAAGGCCTTATACACCTCAATCAGATCACCTCACAGGCCTTTCTTTGCAAGAGGACACCATTCTACATCCTACAAATCTACATCCTTCCTAAAATGAGGCCTCCAGAACTATACGCAGTACTCAAGACAAGGGGATAATCACCGCCTTTTGCCTACTTGCAAAATTCCTGTATCATTGATGGCTTGCTCTGGCAGCCTGTCTGTACTACTCAGAAAACTACTATAATCCATAGTAATCCTATTATAAATTACTAACAGCATCGTTTAATTATAATCAATTGTTAATTATTATTTTAAATAATTTTGCATGCGTTGAATTGATGAAAGTATTGCCATTGCCTTTTACATTATTTAAATTAGAATAGTTTCTTTTGCGGAAGTCACAAATGCAAAATTTTTATTAATTCATGTGAATATAATTTTTTCTAAACCATAGTTTCTATCTGCATCATATCCAGGTATCATCATAAGGGGGGGGGGGGGCATGACGACCAGGTTTTGAGTGTTTTTCTTTTTTTTTTTTTGGATAGACCTAGGAACACTTATACGCATGGTTAAGGAGGATATCCCTCTCTACCCCCCACCCCGAATATGCTCTTGGTTTCTGTCACCGGGTAGTAATGTTTCTACTTTGTGAGTTGTGTCCAAATAGTTGGTTTTTGCAAATAGGATGAAGACTAAGCTATTACATAATTAGAACTTGCTACAAGGTGAATTACATCAGTGAATTAATGATAATTTAAGTGATTTGTAATGTGGGTAATTTGTATAATTATTATGTGATGTTAACGTTTACCTTTGAAATGTTTTGAAAGCAAGCGAGTCATCCTTGACACGAGGTATCGGATTTAGTAAGACTCGTTATGAAACACATTGGAGAGCGATTGATAAAGGGCCCTTGCAAGGTTGGTCCTAGAATTTAGGGAGCCCAAGTGAGAGAATATCATTATTTTATCACCAACATTTTCCATCCCTGTATCCTCACACAAGTAGTTCAGCTTACTTCTTCGATGACTCAGTTCTGATGAGAGAGGCTTGTTTGAATCTGATGGCAGAAATTCTGAGTTTGTATTTTCCTCAAGTTGTAAAGGCTCATTTATAAATCAAGTTGTTGGCCTCTCAAGTCTGGGTGACTTTCTCTGATCTTCCTATACCTGAAGTAATTATTGATAATTTTTGCTTTTACCATAATTTTTCAGTGATTTGTATGAATCATAGCTTGGAGGAATTCAATACTGTACTTTGATTTGTTGAGTTTGTAAAACGATTATAAATTTTGATCATACTACCAGGTCTGCCCCCAGAGGAGTGGGGTCAGTTTAACAACTATACCAAACTTCGGAATTCGGCAATCTGGCCGAAGGAAAACGAAACTATAGTTTCGCTTCTGCTTAAAAAAACAAACACTGTACTAGTAGGCCACAGCTATTTATGTACAAAGCAATGAACAAACTAGGTTTGCTATTTAGTGTAACGATTTCATATCATGGATACCCTTCGCCACGAGTTGTCTCGGTATTGCACTGCTCCAGTTTTATTTAAAGTATGCCATTACAAAGCCGCAGTTATAATTTTGGGATAAAAAGAACTCCATTTTTCAACAAAAAAAAAAAAAAAAAAAAGGACCCTGATAGCCAGAAAGGACCCAGTAGACCAAAGCAAACAGAGGACACAGAAGAGAAGATAGACAAGAAAACGAGGTATGAAACAGAAAACGTCACACTCTATTAAGCTCAATTTATCTCTAAAGTGTACTACCACTGTTTTACCTCTTATTGGAGTCTCACATATGTCCACAAAATGAGTTGTATTAGGGTTTCAGGAATATCTAAGGGCATATTGTTTCGTATATACCGTATGTAAATTTCTTGTTTTCTGTGGTCGATTTTCTGTTTGCCAGACGAAAAACCCGAGTTTCCGGGAGGAAAAAACCATGCTACCCTTGCCTGAAACCAACTAATTCCGCCACGTTGTGAGAAAGGGGCATAAAAATTCCTCACGTCATCGACGGGACTCGAACTCTTTTCTTTTTTGCACCCGGTGGGGGGAGGACGACGATTCTACCAACTGTGCTACCCAGGAGGGCACAATACATGAGATGTAAAATGGTAAAGCAGATTAAAACCTCGAATAAATTTAAAACATAAAGCTGCATACTACTAGAGCTTTAAAACATTATACAATATTTTATAGCTATAAGTGGTGCAATATCGAGGCAACTCTTTGCGAAGGCCTCCACAATATGAAATCTGTGCATTAAATAACAAATATACGAGTTTGCTCATTGCTACATATATACAGGTAGGGCATATAGACTGTGCCCTACCTGTGAAATAATGTTTTATATCTCATAGCATGAGGCTTTATGCCCTAACTTAACTAGAGTTTAAAAAATCTAAAAGAAGATGCTTGATTCGCTTCTGTTGGCCAGTTTAGGGGCTAATTAACACATCCAAACTAGAAAATATTTCACTCTACTAGGGTTTAGCAGAAGCGAACCGTTTGGAAATAGGATCTTTTTCTGTGTATTATACCGTTTGGAAAGATTTTGACACGATTCTCAAATAAATAATTTTTTTCTTTGGTACTACCACATAAGGCCAGATATGTTTGCAAGAAAAAATGAATACAAGAACATTAGACCGTATTTAGTAGTCATGCTGGCGTGAACCACAGTCACTCGAAGCATATGTACTTTTGTACCCTGCGCTTGTCCAGTCTGTATATTAGTAGTAGTAGTAGTGGCAAGTGATGCAATAAAGCAAAAAAAAAAAAAAAAAAAAAAAAGCTTCCTACATCATCTATTCATCCTCTCCAATAGTTTATCTAGCTGAAGGTAAACTTCTGCACATCTATCCTGCAACCATTCTTCTTTAATTTAAATTTATGCCCCATCATCTGCGTAGTCTGAGCCAGAGGAAGGATTCCATCAGCATTGAGCTTACTCAATCCATTCAAGGCCGTAAATACCTCGATCATATCTCGCAGGTGTCTTGTCTCCAGACGCTGCAATTTTTAAAACTATGGTTTGCGAGGGGACTCTTGTCCACGAAGAGCAGTGTCATTGAGATAACCACTCTCTATCTTCTTCCACTCAACCATCCCTTTATCCATAGCAGTAACTTGCCCTTAATGACACACTGCTCCAATTTGTACAACAGTCTTTTATGTGTAACAGTATCAAAAGCTTTCCTGAAATCTAAGTATACGATGTCAAAATTATTTTTTGCATCCAGTTCCTTTGTTATTGTATCATATCTAATTACATTGATCAGACAAGATCTCCACTTAACAAATCAATTACTTGGCCTATGATTGCTTAGAATCCTTAGATAATCCTGCATTACTTCTTTATCCAGTGACTCCATTATTTTCCCTGGAACCCCCTCTGCGAATTGGGATATGCCGTGACTGGCGGTAATATAATTTAATAGCAAGTATAATTAAAATAACTAATATAACTAAAGCTTCTTAAATGCATATAAAAGTATCCTTCCCCTTATTCCCATCGAGACTCTAACAGGCTCACCCATATTTTATATTCTAAAATTAAATTAGAACACTATTTTAGTTAATTCTACTACAGTTATTTTTATATGAAAATACTGTATAAGCATTAACTATAACGAAAAGAAAATCTTTTTAAGATTTCCGTGTACCTACTACCATTGGTTTAGGCTGTTTGCATTGACAGATTCTCAAGTCATATTAAGGTCATGTATATGGTCGCCATAGCCTTCTCTGAATTAATGGTTGATTTAGCAAGCTGCCACAGAAACGTGTTCCAGTTATAAATTTAGCCTTGTGCTTACTAAGACTCTGAGCTAATATATAAATACGGATATACGCCCAGAGAGTTTACAAGATCAACGATGCATTCTATGGTAATTCGTCCAGGTTACGCAACTCTTAGCAACTGCGAGCTTAACGGTTACGTTTTCTATGGACCAGAGGGGGTGGTAAACACAAATGACAATTGTGTGAGGCAAGTGAATATTCCAGGCAGCAAATGCTAAGCCAAAAAGGTGGGTGGATAGACCAAAAAAGAAATTCTTTTTTTTTTTTTTTTTTTACGTTTTAGCAGTATTTTTGTACATTCCATACTGAAATGCAATAGATTTTTTTTAAAATTCGTATTGCATTTACTTACATAAAGCCATACATGCTTTAATAGCTACCAGTTTTATTTTTATTTAAATCCATATGATACCTGAGTCCATGCTTGTCAAGAGACAGTGCTGAACACAAGACTGCATTGCCTTCTTTTACTATTAACTTAACATAATTGCTGCGTTATTTGCGCCCAGAAAATATCTGTAAAATTTTGTAATACTAGTGTAGATTTTTCTGTGATACTAGGAATGATAAATTGAAAGGAAATGGCTGTAAGTTATCTAAAATGATTTTCTGTAAGTTATCTAAAAGTAGCTAGTTAACATCACTTATCAGAAAAAAATTACTACTGAGTTGATTAAACTACTCGATAAGTGTTAACTAAACTTTTATAATGCAGTAACAGCATGTATTTGTTAAGAGTCGACCTTGTCTGACTAGTTTTATTGGACGCTATGCTGCAAAAAGAAAATAAAAATGAACTGGATGCAAAAAATGATTTTGATAGCATATACTGTACTTAGATTTCATGAAAGCTATTGATACTGTTGCACATAAACGACTGCTGTACAAATTGGAGCAGTGTAGCATTTGGGGAAAGTCACTGCTATGGACTCGTCACTCCAAAGCACAGCTTTCCATTGATCTATGCGTCAAGAACGTCGAGCTTTACCCAACCTACACAGCGTCGAGCATCAGTTGGGGTGATTAGCAGCTTGTAGACGGCTGCACGACCATGGTAACTCATATCATGCAGCGCACTGTACCGTTGCTGACATGTCTCCTATTGGTCTGAATGAGGCCTGTTTGTGTGCTGCGACAATGTCGACCTGCGTTCCGAGTGGACGGTTTTTTGCAGCTTCTTCATCATCATCATCAGCCGTTTTCAATCCACTGCAGGATGAAGGCCTCTCCAACAACTTTCCAGTTTCTTCTGTTTTGTGCAATGGCCATTCATTTACTACCCAAGAACTCACGAATTTCATCTGGCCATCTCCGTTGTTGTCTTCCAGGTTTTCTTTTAGCTCCTCTTGGGTACCATTCTGTTATTTTCTTAGTCCACCTGTCATCATGTCTTCGAGCTATGTGTCCTGCTCAAGTCCATTTCAGTTCTTTAGTTTTCATAAGAATGTCCTTTAGTTATGTTTTCTGCCTAATCTGCGTGTTTCCAACAGTCTGATTCCTAATGTAATTCGTTCCATTCTATGCTATGTAGGTTTCAACTTCTATTCCATTCTTTTGGTGGGTGCCCAAGTTTCACTTCCATAAGTAATGGTGGGGAATACATTGGTTCATTATTTTGCATTTCAGACGAACTGAGATATTGCTCCTCAGTATGTGACTATATTTCCTGAATGCTATCCATTCGAAATTTTATCCTTCTCTTGACTTCCAGCCATTTATCATTATTGCGGCTAATGACTTGTCCCAGATAAGTAAAATAATTTTTTTTTTAAATTTTCTGTTTATACTCCGGCACGACAACCAAGTCAGTAGAGTTTACAATAAATCGTCAATACAAATATTTATCGTATTTAGTAGTCACGGGCTTGAACCCCGGTGCACTCAAGGAACGCGTGCTATGCACTCTCGCTCCTGACCACTGGGCTACGTCAGGCCTAAGTATATGAATCCGCCTTTTCAATTACTGCTCCTTCAATGATTGTATCCCTTTCTGTGGCATACTTGTTCATCATTACTTTTGTTTTAGCCATATTCATCTTTAGTCCGAAATCCTTACTAACTCTGCATAACTGATTAAGATTTTCCTCTAATTCTTTGGGATCGTGGCTTATGATCACAGTGTCGTCTGCAAATCGTAAATGGTTTAGATACTCTCCATTCACATTGATTCCTTTCTGCAACCAGTTTAATCTTCTCAAAGCTTCCTCAAGGGCAGCAGTAAACAACTTCGGAGGTATCGTGTCTCCTTTCTAAATTTTAAATGTGTTACTACCTTTGTCTAGTCTAATAAAGGAGGTAGTGTTCTCATATATTTTCTTCAATATCGTAATGTATGGGGTATCTATGCCTTGTCTTTCTAGTGCCCAAAACATTGTCCTATGCTGATGGAGTCAAATGTCTTTTCATAATCCACAAATGCCAATCATAATGGTGTTTATATTCATTTGCTTTCTCCATTAACTATGATATTACGTGAAGGTGATCCATAGTTGAGAATCCTGTCCTAAAGCCAGCTTTCTCTTTTGGTTGACTCTCATCAAGTATTCTTTCTCATTTGTTAGTAATGACCCTTATGAATAACTTGTAGATGTGGGACAACGAGCTAATTGGTCTGTAATTTCTAATGTCTGATTTATCTCCTTTCTTATGCAGCAAAATTATGAGTGCATTATTCCGCTCCTTAAGTATCACTTCTTTCCTAATGTATTTTGTGAAGAGTATTGCCAGTTTCTGTGTCATGTCTCTTCCTCCCAATAGGGAGGAAGAGACATGGAAGTTACTCTTCCTCCAGTAACTTCATCTTCACCTGGGGCTTTCTGATTCTTCATTTTCTTGAATGCATGTTCTACCTCATCAGGAAGGATATTGGGTATGTCGCATGTGTTGCTAATTTGTGATCCATCTTCCCTACTTCTCACATCATTTTCTTTCTCCTTATATAATAATTTACAGTAGTCTTCTGTTATTTATAAGTACACCATCACTATTCTGCAGTTTCAGTATCGTTTGTCTTTCTGTATTACTACTCATGGCTGCTGATTTAAGTCCTTTGTTTTCCCTTAATGCTTGTTCTACTTTTCTTGTGTTAAATCTTCTTATATCCTCTCTGTCTCTTTCTAATGACTTTGCATAACTCAGTGTACTCAATTTTGTCCTTGTCAGTGTTTATCTCGCTCTTCCTTAGTCGTCATGGTTCATCCTGACAAGTGTTCCTTGACTAATTTTTTCATCTTTGGATTCCTTTTACTTGTTGTTTTCTCGGGCTTTATCACTTTCAGAAAGTTGTATTCCTCGTCGATATCTTGGTCCTAAAAGGTCTGCAGAAGCTGAAATTTGTTCAACCTCTTCATCACCATGGCTCGATGTTGGTGCGTAAACCATTATAATCTTTAATTTGTACCTCTTAGAAATCCTGAGAAGCAGTCTTGACACCCTTGGTGATGTACAGTATTTGTACCTTTCGTTATTACACAAACAACGAATTTTACATTTAATGCGTCAACGGTTCAATAGATTTAGCTTACAGTTGGATAACCTTAGCATTTTAGCTGTGCTTGGAACTTGGCCCGCAATACACGATTCACTGATCTGTTCACCAAGTCATTTAACTGACGACGATTTCTTGGATGGAGTGTTGCACCTATAGTTCAAGTACTATTATTAACCCTCATAAATGTCTAATGTCAAATCTTTCGAAAGGTCAAATGTCAACTGAGACGGTGATCTGAGTCATCCACATTTCAAAGAAGAAAAGCGGTATTCCTTAGCTTTTAAACCCTTGCGGCGAAAAACAATACTGTTCTCAGAAAAGCAAAAAATTCCAGACTACCTACTAATTCGTAGTTTCATCTGGAACAAAGCCAGAGCTAAAGGTTGTCGCTTTAAAAAGAAAACCAGGACAACTAGTTACAAACTATCAGAATATCACGCATATATGAGGGTGTTTCTTAAGATCCACGAGCCACTGTACATTCTTCGCCTGATTATGTTACACTTAGCAATATCAAATACACGAAAATTGCATTTTTTATTAGTTCTTCGGAAAGGCTGTGGGGACGAGGGTGTCATTTTTACTCATTCTCAAATTACTATTTCAAATAAAAACACTAATAGACCTGATATTAAAGGAAATTAAAGAAAAATCGTATTAAGTACATAACTACAGATTCAAGCGTAATAGCCATTTAACCAAATTTCTTCTTCTTTTTTTGTTACATTATGTTTGCAGAAACTAATCACTTGAAACTGTACAATTTTAACTCCCCAAACTTTCTGTTGCAAATCTTTTGAACACTTAAGTGTTAATAGATATACACCACGCCTATATTTAAAATATTTTATAAAAAATAATAACTTCTTTTATTCTTTCGTTGTATTATTCTAAATTTCTTTCCTACAATAAATTATTATAATTTTAGAAGTCGCATAGTGATTCAAGGAGCTTGAGGTGGTGTAATTAATCTTCATAGGTTTGCTGAGTTAGAATGTGTCTGTTTGAGATAAACCTTGCGGCGTATCCTACTGTAAAATGGAGACTTGGCAAAAGGCCAGCAGAGGTTAAACCAGGTCGAGATGCTGAAGCTTGTCTTTTCATTTCCACCTCCTGGTTTCCGGAAGTGACGTATTTTCTGCAACGAGTTCGTATCGGATTTGCTTGCAAATATTAAAGGAAAGGAAGAACGATTCAACCATCCTTATATACTGCACATTGAAATTTATACTAAAATATAGAGTTCGAAGTAAAAGTGAAAAGGGAGGAACTACCGGTAGAGATTAATGATTACTATTTTATTGAAAGAATAAGCTTTCAGTCGGTTTTAATCATTGAAGAGGAAGTATTATGTTGTGGCATGTTAACCAAAGTTTTTTTTTTTTTTGTTTTTCTTAATTTATTTTTGTGATCTAAGATAGGTATGGTAGTATGTCTGAATCAGTACTGACCAGGGGGTTCGCGGGGATTTGGTAGAACCATTGATAAGAAATATTGGGTTTGGGCAACCCGTTGATCTGGATTCAGATATTTTTGTTCGTAGGAAAAATTAAACACACACGCGCGCATGTATATTTTTTATTTTTTATTATTTTTTTTTTACTTGCTAAATTTATAAGGCGATGGTCAGGCCACACCTAGAGTACTGTATACAGGTCTGGAGGCCTCATTTCAAGAAGGATGTAGAGCTGCTGGAACGAGTACAGAGAAGGGCAACAAGATTAGTGAATGGAACAAAGGGATGCTCTTACGAAGAAAGGCTTAAGTTTTGCAAATTACAGTGTCTGGAGACTAGGCACCAGCGAGGTGACCTGATAGAGGTGTATAAAGCCTTGAATGGTTTAAGCATGCTCAATGCTGATGGGATTCTTCCTCTAGCTCAGAAAAATCACCTGAGAGGGCATAAATTCAAATTGAGGAAAGACAGATGTAGGATAGACGTGCGGAAATTTGCCTTTAGCCAGCGGGTGGTTGGTTGGTGGAACAGACTTCCATCCCTTGTGGTGGAGGTTGATAGCCTAAATAAGTTTAAGGCTCAGCTGGACAGGTATTTTGAACGAACAGAGGGGTGAAGTGGAAGTGGGTTTTTTTTTTTTTTTGGCTGATGCTGCATAAGCTTGCTTTCTTGCATCAAATGCCTCTACTAATGCTAATGCTAAATGCTAATTTTTAACTCCTAATTAGCGACCCATTAATCAAAAAAATAGCAGCTACCCACTGGTCCGAGTATAAACGACGGGAAAGCCTGAGTGGGTCCCTTCAAAGAACCAAGCCAAAACCGAATCAGTGCTTTTTCTGTTTATGTTTCTTGAAAATTACACGGGACCACAGCCATACTGTCTTTACAGACATTAATGATTTACAGAGGGGGCTATAGTCCCCTTAACACTACCCCTACTGGACCTGCCTGCACGCACGCCGACTGCTCAGGTTGTAATTTTATTTTGCAATGACACTGTACCCTAAGAGCATAAATTATTGATGATATGTACAGTATTGTTATTAAAACCAGCCACACAGTAGGTATGTGGAAATAATTCTATGGTGCATTTGTACACTCTTAAATGTTTTATTACGGTGCTATGGTTACCCACATGCCGTATTTCTTAGGAAAGGTTTACAGTACTATATCAGCACTATACAGAGGCGTAACTATGCTACCACATTTGGGCAGTATATATAAGAATAATAGAGAGAGAGAAAAACTTTTATCCTAATTTTTTATTAATTTTTCTTCTTGCACAATTTTTTTTTCTTTCTTTACTCTTTACGTACTTCTGTAATCTCTCTTTCCTTCACTCTCGACTATTCTTACATATACTACTTTTATCTATTCTCTTACTTTATTTATTCACCTATTATTATAGTCGTGAGGTCCTTTCTGACTATCAGTAACCTTGGTCCATAAATAATTTCCTTTTTCATTCTCCTTCTTTCCCATTAACTTTACAACAAATATATATATTATTTATTTTTTACTTTCTTTATATCCCCCCAACCCCAAATGGGACAAAATAAAAATGATATTTTTTTAGTGGGACCAATTTTCAATAATTAACGATATTGTATCGTTTTAGGGCCAGGGTCCGATGCAGAAAACTTTCAGGTTTCGTGACTGATTTCTTTTATTGCAGTCTGGATGTATAAACATTTTCATAGGTCATATGATACTGTTGCCGGACTAATAATGCATACCTACAGAGTTAACTTTGTGGATGCAAGTAGTTCAAACACAAATTCTTGGACATCATGGCTGATGTACAGGAAGTGAAAATTCGCAGTTCCTTGTGAAATCTTTCTTAAATTTAAGAATTTGATCTCTGCTTCTTGTAGATATTTTGAGAAGACGTTTTCGTAGGCAAATAGTGTTTTAAGACAGAAATAACCCTTTCGAGACAACCACAGAAGAATTTTAGAAGATAGGGAATAAACAAAAATGCCATTGACCTGGGGGAAAACTTAACCTGAGCTTAGAGAGTCTTTAGAATTACATATATCTCTGCAAATTATATAGTTGCCATGTATCTATGAGTATTTTGACGGTTTGTGCCATCACATCGATCGTAACACATAAAAAAAAAAAAGGTAAAGTGCAGCCATTATAAACCCACTGCAGGATGGAAACCTCCTCAACAATTCATGCTGAGGGAAATGACCATAATCTGCCACGCTGGTCCAGTGTGGGTTGGCAGATCGACCGTATTCAGTAGTCAGGGGCTTGAACCCCGGTCTACTCAAAGAGCGTGTGCTACTGCACTCCCACTACTGACCACTCGGCTACTATTCGCCCTCACACATAAATTTGCTCGCTATTTCCATTCGACACTAACTTTGTGTTATCAACGAGTTACACTACTGTATTTGCAAGTGATCTGACAAGTTCTAGTTAAGTATTTCTGCCCTTGAGAGGTTGAATTTTTGGGTTCTGGTTCGACTTCTGTCAGAAAACCATCTTTAAAGATAGCTGCTTTCAAACATATTGAAAATGCAGGTGTACCATTAAAGGATGATAGACATTTGCGTTTCACATTCTAAAAAACAGTGAAGTGGCCGAGTCTGGCTTTGAACGGAACGTGCCGCAAGTGATCATTGCAAGTTTGTCAATAGTTCTTAGTGAAAAAGAGCTAAAATCAGACATATCAGTAGCTTATAAAACATTAAAATAGTTAACATACCAAAATATTAGGTATGGCAGTATGTCTGAATCCTTGTAAAAATAGTACGAAATTTACTATTAAATAAGGGAAATAAAGAATATATTCATCTTAAAGTTTGTAAAAAACGTCCTTTCGCACTTTTAAAAATTAATAACTCGAAAGTTACGGATCATATCAAAAAGCATATTTTCTTGCATTGTAATCAGTATACGAGAGCGGAAACTTCGGACAGGTATAAGGGACATTTATGCAGGTTGTTTCGAATTACGAATTACCAAAAAGATCACATTACAGAAGTCCATACAAGATGCTCGAAAATATGGTCACATGACATCAGTACGGCGTATGATCCCCTCCAATGGCTAAACACCCTTATATTGAGCATGAATCACAGCGGTGATTCATGCTCGATATAAGGGTGTCTATAAGATTCTGTGGCGACACAAATACCATTCTTCCGCGCAGACCTTTGCTCACCAAGTAACCAAGGAGTTGGCTGTCGGCGCGCAATACAACGCCCAAGGGCATCCTACACATCTTCAATCAGATTTAATCCTCGTAATCCTGCTAGCCACGGCAGTCGCTCGATATCTTCAGTTTCAACATATTCCTCCATTCGAGGAATATGTTGAAACTGAAGATTGAGGGGTCGAGGATTTGGTCTCGGTACCTCTGTGCAGTAGAGGTCTGCATGGACTTACATATTTTATTTTTAGCCGGCCCGAAGTCTAGACGGCCCGACCCGACCCAAGGCCGAATTTGTTTTCAAATCCATTCCCACACCCAGAACCGATTTTTATATAAATAAAATCGCTAGCATTACTTTGAAGTTTCATAACACTGTAATAAAAAAACAAACTTTCATATTCAAAATTAAATATTAATAATTATATAACAATAATAATTATTCACTATAATTATCAATATTAATTATATAAAAAAGGAAATGTAATAAATTTTCAATTTACCATATTTAATATAGTAATTCCAAAACGAATATCGATATCCACCACTATCGATATTTTCAATATGTTTTAATTAAATTAAATTACTACTTAAATTAAAAAATTAGAACTGACACACTGGCAATTCTCACTGTATTAATGATGTGTAAGCATTCCCCTTACCTGTATTTCTAAATTATTGGTCAGTATTGAATATAGTAAAGAAGCAGTTAGAAAGTGTTACAAGTGAATGTTTTTAAAATTGAAAGTAGGTCAATACAAAATCTCGAATGTAGTAGAACTAGGAACACACATACAACTAAAAAGGAACCCATTGTCGGGGGATATAATGACTCGTATACCCTTGATGTAATGTAAATTGCAACTATGCCCGCTTAAGGGTAAAGGCTACTTTACTGAGCAAAAATACAGACCTGGTCATTTCCACGAGAGAGAGAGTACAAATTTCGGCGAATTTTGGAGACGTTGGCGAAGTGCGCCCTATTGGTCGAAGTGTCAACAGACAACTCTAATACTCATTTTTTTTTTTTTTTTTTTTATAAAAAAAAACCCTTTAAAAATCTAAATACATAACAAAATATTTAAAATATATATATGTAGAAAATAGCCCGAAAAAGTCTGAAATGTTCGGAAATAACAATTCATTACGATTATTTGTACCCGAACATCGTTCGTGTTACACGGCCCGGGCCCGTGCACATTTCTACTGTGCAGTTACGCTACTCCTATCAAAAACATAGAGGGGTGTGACTTTGATCATTATGCCGCTCCACCCGAGAACACCGCCTCCACCATAAGTGTCCCCTTCTCTCTTGTTGGAGGGATGGTACCGCATTCCTCGTTGTCTCCAGATGAAATAACGTCTAAAATCTGTTTGTAGGCTAAAACGGGACTCATCAGAGAACAGAACTGTACCCCGTTTCAAGGCTCCAAGTCACATATTCATGGCACGACGTGCTCTGCAGTGTTTTTGGATTAATGAGGTGCAAACTACTTGCTTATAGTTCCCTTGAATTGAGCCTTTTGAACACAGTCCGGTTGGAAATGTTTTCACTTGTGGCCATAGCAACTTCAAAATACAGTTGATGACAGGACATCGTACTGTTCTGCCTTGCTGTTAGATCCAGATAGCGGCCTGTTCTGGGTGACGCAGCTCTCGAGCGACCTTGGCCAGTTCATTTTGTAATGGTTCCTGCCTGACTTCAGTCGTCCAACGGTCCTCCATCTCAAAAAAAACATCTAAACGATGATGACTTGCCATCCTTGGCTATCCCACTAACCAAGCCAAAAAACGGGAATGAAGTGATGTGGTCGCAACCCATGTTTTTGTAGGCATGATGAATAATTTGTATAATGTGCGGCTCTGTAAGGTAGTAGATCGATGTCTATTGGATACTCGGATTTTGCATGCCAGAATTGATGAAATCTCTACGTGTCCACCATTATTTTCTAAAAAAATCAAAGTCGGGACATTGTTCTCTACGGCTGCCTACATAATTTCCGATGGAATATTCATACCTCCCAACGTCCTTAAAATCTGAAAGACTTATTGCACCTCATCAATTCTTTGAATCAATTCTTGTGATGCTGACGTATAACCACTTGTAGGCATAGGAATTAAGTTGCCTTCGAAACGCATTACAATATTTAATATGGTTCTTCTCGAACACGAAGGCCTTAAAACACAGTATTTCGATCTTGATACGGTCTGAGGACTGCGATAGCACTATCACTATTCTTTGTAATACAACTAAAAAGTGTTTTTATCTTTGGGCAACGTTTTAAACTGAACTTCACTGGAATTGGTTATATAAGTTTAAAGCATTTTTATCTTGAAAATAAAGAATAAGACCACGACGAGAAACACTCCAATTTACTGAAATCGGATTCGCTGACCACCAGGGAGCTAAAATTTAAATTGTTTATATACTGGTGTGACAAATTCTGAATTAATCTTAATTAAATTCTGAATTAAGTTATTAATTTTTGAAAGTGGGAAGGACTTTTAGATATCCTGTATAATACGAGGTGTGATCGAAAAGTTCCCGAACTGACTTTATTCTTGAAATTGCGGGATCTTAGCGACATGTTAGGTGACTCATATACAGTAACCCATGAATCGCTCGTTTATCTTCAGTCATTCAGTCGCATCCTCCTCACTGATGATTACAGAGAGCCTCCTTACCGATGATTACAGAGAGCGGTTAGTTCTCGCATATCAGGATCTTCGTTAACGTGCCACTGCTAACCTGTTTTCCCCATCATTACTGGTGACGAACCGTGGATAAGGTTTATGATCTGGAAAGAAAGGCACAGTCCTCTTAGTGTAAGACTCAGTCTTCTCCAAAGCCCAAAAAAAGTAAAAAAAAAATAAATAAATAATAATAAATAAAACAAGATAATCTCAATCAAATGTGAAGGTCACGTTGCTTATTATGAATTTGTTCCACAGAACAGTGAACCAGGAATACCACAAAATCTGTTCAGACAACAGATTTTGTAGCGATGATGTTCAGAGAAAACGCTCCCAAAATTTGTTTCAGGGAATTGACGCTTGCATCATGACAACGCCTCTGCCTATACTCATTCGATTTATATCCCTGTGATATATATATTTGTTTCCAAAGCTTAGGGCACCTTTGAAAGGTCAACAACTGAGAAATTTTTTTAGAACGCTTTACAGGAAGCATTAACAATTCCAAAAGAAGCCTATCGGGGTGCATCTAGAAGTTGGAAAATCGTTTGAATCGGTGTGTACAGTGTCAAGGAAAGTACTTCGACGGGATCCTTCCGAATAGCCGGTAAGCTTCATTTCTCAAGTATTTATTCAGTCCCAAACTTTTTGATAATCCCTTGTAATCTATGTGTACATCTATGTGTACATTGAGCACTCCGAAATGTTGGAGGCGTATGCTATACGCATGATTTCTCTCCCTTCCCATTACTATTTTTCCTCCATTTCCAGACTTCCTGCTGTAACATCACAAATCTATTTTAGGTAATAGTCAGGGCTGGATTTAGAAATAAGGAGAAAGTGTTTTAGGGCCACTTTACATGCTTTGTGAAGTGACCTCAAAACATGTAAACTATGTATGTATATGTATACGTATTTATCTTCGCAAAATAAAATGACGAAGCCCCAAGCTTATTTGGCTTATGCGTAAATCCGGCGATGGTCGTAGTGCTCAATCGTCCTATAGTACTGTGGATCGCCTTGATATTACATGACCATGTGTTCGCAAAAAAGTTGATTGTCCCTGAATTGTTTTCCCTTATTGTCTATTAAAGTCAGAGGTTGAGAGGTGTGGATTATTGGAGAATACAAAGCCTCTTTGACTAAAGGAAATAAGAATTCAGTGCCAACAACTGTTGCAACAGAAACTTTTTTCAGATTACAGTAACGAGGTCCTCCAGAACGCGCTTTGAACATAAACACTGTGTGGCCAAAACAAAATAAGTGATTTGTATCATTGTTGACATGCCTAAGAGAAGCCTAGAAATGATAGGGAATTTTGGTTCAGAGAGTAAATCTCCGCTGAAAAGTTGTAATTAAACAGAAATTTATTTGTGTGATGCAACTAAAGAAAAAATGCTTTACATGCATCTACAAAACTGCAAAACGAATGTTTACGTCATTTCTTCCTTCAAAATATTATTTCTTCATATTAGTCATTAGATAATTCTTAACATTTGCAAGTCATTTTGTACTTACATCCCTAGAAATTGTAGACACATATGGTGCTGGATTCTGTTGAAATCATAAGCAATACTAAACAGAAATGACATCAGCAGAATCTCATGGAACAGCTGGCCGCAATATTAAAATTGCTCCATATCTCAAAGTCAAGTTGTACAATTGAAAAATCTGTTGAAACATGTTTTATATACGAATATACAGCAGTAAAAATGTAGCGACTGCAGTAAAGGAATTGGAATAATGTACACTTATGGAGTGTATTGATGATGGTGCATGTGTGTGGATTGGAAGCTGTTTAGCACTCTTGCTATATGGTAAGATGTGTCAGCATTTTTGTCAAGTACAAGTAATCTCTACTTCTAAGTTCTACTTAGAATTCAGTGCGCATTACTTGATCAGAGGAGCGGAACAACGATGGCCATATGGTAATAGAACTATCTTTTTCCAAATGATTGTAGTGTTCTAAAAATAATGAGGGTTAATGAGATGTTTTAGTGCTTAGTTTCGATTGGTATTTTGTTATATAGGCCTTGGAGTATTTTCAGACACGAATGCATAAAATATTAACGACATAGATAGAGAAGCCAGTTTTCTCGTCTGAGTGGCGTGATCATATCTTCTTTAGCTTGACACTTATCACATCACTTAACTTATTTTTAGTCAGCTTTATGGTTCCTTACTAGGACAGTAATCCGTTTGCTTATATGCCCAATTGAATCGCTCAAGTACATACTTTACAAATAGAATATGCCGTTAAACATGTTACTTCGAAACATTTTGGTTGAATAAATGGTATTGCAAGCGCATTGTTTTCAAACTATTTAATTGAATGACTGTTAAAAAAGAAAATAGCCCCTTAAATTTAATGCTTCACCAGAATTCTAAAACTTATGGTGTAAATATAAAACATATCAAACCTTTATGTAAATGTGACGTCAAAATACATTCCTTAAATAAAAGTTTTAAGCGTATGCAATACTTTTCCGTTGAAAAATGCAATTATACATTTATCTACAATGTCCCTGAGGTGGATAATTTCATTTTCGAAAATTCGATTGGTTTTACACTTCATACTGAGTTTCCAAAGTGAGATCTGCGAACATTGTATAGTTCACAAGGACTTTTTTCTTTTTTTTCTCTCCTAAAACGAATGTCTATTAAAACCTATAGTACTGTGCATGGAGTGAGAAGTCAAAGGAACTTGTTGATATTGAACTTTATTTTCACTGAGCCGATATAGGAAAAGATATCTGCTCAGTGAAAAACTAAACATATTACATAGCAAGCTATAGGAACCCAAAATACTATATACAAGGTGAGATTAATATAGTAATGGAAAAAACTACCTCTTTCAACAACAGACATATTGTAAATAAATTTGAAAAATTTTCATATTATACTCTAAAATATATATATATATATATATATATATATATATATATATATATATATAAAAATAGATATTTGGGAAGATTCGCAAGATAAAAGAAAAAATAATCTGTGTCACCCAACTAATAAAATATATTCAGTAATTGCGCTGGTTTTCCATTTAATCCACGCTTAGCATAGATTAAAAATTAAAACTAAATTAAAAAAAAAAAAAATCAATGATCACCAGTATGAATTCTTTAAGTGTCGATCCACAGGTGATATTTTGGCTTATGTTACCTATGTCTACTAAATAAGCTTCTATCTTACTAATGTCTACTAAATAAGCTTCTATCTTACTAATGTCTACTAAATAAGCTTCTATCTTACTAATGTCTTCTAAATAAGCTTCTATCTTACTAATGTCTTCTAAATAAGCTTCTATCTTACTAATGTCTTCTAAATAAGCTTCTATCTTACTAATGTCTTCTAAATAAGCTTCTATCTTACTAATGTCTTCTAAATAAGCTTCTATCTTATGGTTTGCCAACTGTTTTTTGTAATTGGGTATTCAGTTTTCTCTCTGACTTCTCACTGTGGATGATAGTAGATGGCTGATGTCTTCGATGGTACATGATGGCTGATGACTGCGGGTGATGATAGATGTCTTCTAACTTCTCCAATAATGTTAGTGTTCCCCAAGGTTCAGTTTTCTTCCACTCTTTTCCTCTTGTATATTAATCACTATCTTCCATTGATTGGAAATCCTATCTCTAGTTTTGCTGATGATAGCACATTATATTCCACCTTCCAGGTTGAGAATCCTTGCCCTGCACAGACAGCTTCAATTTCTCGAATATCTACTACCAATTCCCTAAATGCTGATCTCCAGGTAATTCTCCAGTGAGGGAAAGATAAATTAGTTGATTTTATTCCCTCTAAAATTCAATCCTGTCTTGTATCTCACAAAAAGGATTCTTCTGCTCCTATGCTTATCTATGATGACACTCAGATTTCTAGACAAGATCACACATCTCTATTAGGGATTACCCTGACTTCTAATCTCTCTTTTGGCATATGCACATCACAAATATTGCCTCCTCTGCTTCTAAAAAACTCCATTTTCTATTTCGTTCTCAGCGTTGTTTTTCTTTTAAACAGCTATTCACTCTGTACAAATCGCAAATCCGCCCTACCACGGAATATTGTTCCCACATTGGGGCAGTGCCCCTCAAAACCTTTCTCAGGTTTCTAGATTCAATTCAAAAGAGGAGAGTTAAGCTAATTAATGACCATCTCTAACAACATCTATCAACTCTGTGTCTGCGTGGGTAGCACAGTGGTATCGTCACCATTCTCCCCACACCGGGTGGAAAAGACCCGGAATTGAATCCCGTCGATGACGCAAGGAACTTTTATGGGCTTTTTTCACTCCGTGGCTGAGTTAGTCGGTCTCAGTCGTAGATAGCAAGGTCCCCCCCCCCCCCCCCGACGAAACCCGGGGTATTTCGTCCAGCAAAGCAGGCAAATTGACCAGAGAACATACGCAATTTACAGACACAATAGACATGGGTAGTTGAATTAACATTCTGGGTGACCCTAATAAATAGTTTTTTTTTTATCCACTCTGTGTCTGCGTGGGTAGCGCAGTGCTATCGTCACCGTCCTCCTCGCACTGGGTGGAAAAGGTCCGCGTTCGAATCCCATCCACGCGAAGAACTTTTATGGGCTTTTTTTTACTCCGTGGCTGAATTAGTCGGTCTTAGGCGTAGATAGCAAGGTTTTGTCTCCAGAAACTGGGTGTTTCATCCAGAAAAACAAACAAATCGAACAGAGAACACACTCAATTTACAGACACAAAACATATGGGTAGATGAAGTAACTTTCTGGGTGACCCTAATGTAATTTTTTTTTTTTATTCCTTCTGTCGCATAGACGTTCTGTTTCTGTTGCATGCCTTTTCTATAGATACTTCTATGGACACTATTCTTCTGACTTGGCTTCTATAATTATATATATATATATATATATATATATATATATGTACACACACATACATTTTATATATTTAAAAGAGTAAAAGATTACCTCAATTAAATATATTGAGGTAAATATACTTTTTAAAATGTATTGTTACAAAGTAGAAGTTATAAAGCCTAGTAGCTCTATTTTTTTACACATTTTATATGTAAAGCTTATCATAGGCTAAATAATGTCCACCCTATTTATCCTTGCAAACTGTTCATGCTAAATTGCAAAAATAGGAGGCGCAGGAATTTTATATTATACAGAGAGAGACAAATATTTTCTGTTAAACTTAATTATGGCCACAGAATGTCAGCGGAACTCACAATAATGCTTTAATTTTCAGGAAATAATGTTGGTGAACGGTTATTTCAATTAAAAGAAGTAGAAGGAATAAACAAATATGAAGAAAATTATTTAATTTGCAATTAAACTGGTAATACTGTTCTCTAAAAGCCTACAGAAGTTCATATTAGATTTTTAGAGTATTATAAGTTTTAAGATATTTTAATAACATTAATTGCTTTTATTATATAAGTGCATATACCTATCTCAGAATATAGAAGTAAAAAAAATAAAAAAAAAACATTTTTCATGTATTTAAGGGTTCCCCGAGCCAAAAGCTCAAAACAGCAGCATTTTATTTCAATAGCGCGTGTTCTGCTGTTGGTTTGTCTGTTATGCTGGATACAAAAACAAATTTTCGAGAGGAGGAAACCATGCTGTCCTCGCCCACAGTATGAGAAGGAAGAAAGGGGTATTAAAAAATATAGCTGTAAAAATTTGAATCAGGGAGTGGGACAGTAATTTGTGAAGGCTTGAGGATTGCTTATAAACTTGGCAACATATGTTGTCATTTTCGCAATTTATATCTCATCAACATACCCATTTCCTGTTCTGGATGAGGCCAACTGGTCAATAAATCAAATACTTCAAAATGATCTCTCTTAGCAACTGGAAAACTTATGAGAAACATTGTCGCAGTATTTACCATTGGCACAGAGAGAGAGAGAGAGAGAGAGAGAGAGAGAGAGAGAGAGAGAGAGTGGCACTAAGCTCCCAAACCCGGAGCTCCAGCTGGAACTTCATGTTTTGCCTGAAAATCAAACAAATTGTTGCAATTACCTGAGCCACTGATTCTGATCACAAACTATTGGCATTGCGTGTTCCAGATCAAAACCCTTCCTCACAAACTTCAGCCAGTCGCTTCACTACAGCACTAAACCGTTGATATCTACAATTATTTGAATATACAAAAGTGCATTTTTCTGCCTCTGCAGCCCCGCGGGATGTCCTACCTAATTGCGCCGAAGGTCTGGTTATTATCCTGCTTATGCGATGCTAAGGCTGTTGTCAGGCATATCGCTTCAAAAAAAAAAAGTTGCCATTATATTCATAATTTAACTTTTTTATAATTTATTGCAACTTACGAAGGCTGACGAAAAAAAAGGTTACAAGACTTTATTTTTATAAAAAAATAGATAAATAAATAAGCGCGCATCCAACATAATTCCAAGCGATCCTCGTATTCCCCCCTCTCCTTCCAATGATATGAAAATGTCCCAACGTTTCTACTATTTCTGGGCTCATCGCTGAAAAGTTTTCAACTGAGTTGGTTGAGTTCCACTGTTGCGTTATTTTGGACAGTAAAAATGCGTTAAATGTTCCTCCTTTTAGCTTCATTTGGTGATTGGGGAAAGAAAATATCGCCGTGGGCAAGATAAGATGAAAATGGAGGGTGGAACACTCCACGAATGTTTTTTTTTTTTTTTTTTTGAGGGGGATTAAAAGCTGAATGAAAAGTGCGGTGTGACAGGGGCATTTTCATGTAGAAACCGTGCACCGTTTTCGAACAGTTGATGATGTTTTCTCCTTTTCGACTTTTCCTTTCAGTCGAATCAGAACCTCTTTATAATATGCCTGATTTTTTCTTTGGAGAGGGCGAGTTTTGGTGACTTCATAGACGATGAGAATTTCGCTTCGAGGTCATAGCCTTACACCCATGTTTAATCCCCATCAGAAGTGATGGGGATCCATCACTTCTGATGGGGATTAAACATGGGATTAAAAAATTTCATCAGAAGTGATGAAATTAGAGTCCATTTCCATCCTTTTCTGCACCTCGTACAGTTCTCTAAAGCAAACCTTTTAGGCATTCAACAATCTTAGAACAAAGTTTTCTGACACTCAACGGATGCTAAGGTTTTTAATCAAAATCGCTGCCATGATTCAAAAGATAATTAATTCATCAGCAATTTCTAGGGTGGTTAATCGTCAATCAGAAAGAATTTTTTCACTGCTTGAACGTTGGTTATTTTTCACAGATTCTCGGCCGTTTTGAAATCGTTTCATCCACTGATAAACGACAGCATTACTAAAACAAGCATCATCGAATGCAGTACTCAACAATTCTTATTCCTTCTCAGAGACTTCTTAATCTGGAATTCCTTTGACTTAAAATTTCTTACCCCATTCTGTCATATTCGTCCGTTGCTTCTATCCTTCTCCCTCTCTTAACAGAACTTTTTGACTTCCCTCTCTTTGAAATTCAGTTTTCTGAAATCTGACTTTCCTAACAGTAAGGTCATTCTCGTTGTTGATTTTAATGTTCATAACTTCAGGTGGCTTCAGTTTTCTGCGTACGCGGATCCAGCTGGTCGACATATTAAGGCTTTTGCAATTACTGCTGACCTTACATAATCTTAACTACACACCCAACACGCTTGATATTTTCCTCACCCACCAACCTTCAAAGTACATAGTCAGTGTTAGTAATCCTCAGGTTATTAATTAGTTCAGACCTTACAAGAGCTGAACAGATTGAATATATATTCAAAAATCATTCAAAATGAGCCATTTAGCCAAAAGAATAAGGATTTAGAATAAAAGTGTCTACGTGTGCCACAAGCTTAAATTTGGCATTGATATTACTACGGATAAGTGCATTATTTTGAATATTTTATCTTTGAAAACAATGCAGTTGGTGTCCTTGGGTTATCTCCAATAAACTGATAATCTGTTGTACGTACTTTGCCAAATATTTTTCCTTGTCTTTCGCCGTTAATTGTGAATACAAGTTATTTGTAACGTTGCTACCAAGTTTACGTTTGCAACCTAAATATACCCGCCGATGTTCATGCACTGTTTGCTGTAACATGCACTACCGTTCTTAGCAACTACCTTTGTAGGTTTTCGGACTTAACTCAAGGTCGTAACGTTCAATGTCACTGTCTATTTACACCAGGTATATGAGTTTCATTGCTTCTTTCGACATCATTTATCACGTTGAGTTTCTGCGCAGTTCATGGTTGCCTTTACCCTGTATCCTTCTGAATATCGACAGCTCTTTAACTGACGTAAAAGTCAGTTCTTCGAATTGGCGTACTCGTATTTCTTCCGAATTTATAAAGATTAATGAGCCTGAGATGCACATTGATCCGTATGCGAATTTTATTAAACGAACTGAAAGGCATCATGATAACATGCACGCATACAGAATTGAAAATGAGTTTTAAGTATAAATACTCGTTTTTTGTTTGCACAGTGCTGAGAAACGTTCTCCCTGCTTTACTCTCATGATGCATTTTGTATAAAATCAAGCGTAACTCGGAACATACTTTACCATACATTCTCAGGCAGAAAATAAAATATATTATTTTGAAATTTTAAAAAATAATACGTATACATGTATATACAATAAATAAAATTCACATTAGATGTATAAGAATCTTTAGAGTTCAGTGCCACAACTTAAAAACAACCAACAGAAATACAGCCGCCAGTGTGAGGTATGTTGAGGGTCTAACGGCTCCTGGGATTTCTCCCATTTCCGCGAATGTTCTATATATCGGTGACAGTACCCTGTCAAAGCCAGAGATTTAGAAGTGTGTGGGTCATGTGTAGTGTTATATGTTGTGCCCATTGTTTATCCAGCTTATTGGCCGCCAGGCCCCTAATGGAACCCGACGTTGCCCACACCTCGTCACGTGGAGGCTAGCTGGATGTTACCAGTGAGTCAATTGTACTCTGGCAGGTCCTGCCACTTACTTTTCTAGGATTTTAGTGGCTAGTACCTAAAATAAAATCGGAACGAGTGCGGTTGATTTTAGTTCAGTTACGTTAAAGCGCTAATATGGGGTTTGACGCTGAAAGCCTGTTTTTGAAGTGCCTAAAAGGTCGGGCGAAATTTTTTTGGTGTATTTTAAATTTGGACGTGTAGGACTATGTGCTGTGCAAGAGAAAGTGCTGGGAGGGGAGTGAAGGCTGGGGGATGAAATAGGAAGAAGAGGGTCGATAGATGACCCCCTATTATTCAGTGCGGCATGCATCTCCCATGCCCCAACAGAGGGAAGGAATGGTGTGACAGGGGAGAGAGGAGACAGCGAGCCGTCACCTCCCCCTTGCCGTGTGTGGGAGAAAAGGGATTGCACCACACAAGAGAGTGCAGAGCCTTCGGTCAATATGGCTCCGTCAAGGTGGCAACTTGGAGTTTCTATACAGTATGGGATCTTCGTCGGTCTTCTCTGTCATCGGTAGTCTTTAGTATCCAGGTTTGTCCTCTTCAGTTGTGAACGCTGGTCAGGTCCGTTGTCAGTCCATTATCAATGACTGTTGTTCTCTTCATCATGGGAAGATCCGCTTCTGTCTCCATTGGGTTATTCTTGCGTTCGCTAGGTATTAGATATTATTAGTAGTGAGCAGGTTTCTGAGGGAGGTTCTCAATGAGTCCTCTCCACGCGTGTTCTGTGTCTCTTTTTTTTTTTTTTTTTAAATCTGTTTCTTCTGTTGATGGCTATCAGTGTTTTACGCCTAGCAAATAGTTTTTGTGCATATTCCTTTAGCGCCCTATGTTCCTCTAGTGAGTCCAGTAGATGTGATTCCAGGTTCTTGGGGAGGTCGTGTATCGCGGTGATCAGTCTGCACCTGAGGTCCTCATAATGTGTGCAATCGTACATAATGTGCTCCCAGCACTCAAGCACCTCACAGGCCCAGCTCAGATCCTCCTCAATTCCCAGCGCTGTCAGCTTGGCTTTAAAGGCCCCGTGTCCAGTCAATAAATAGGTGGTGTATAAGCCAGGTTGAAACCAAGTTGGGGGACTGGGGGTACATCCTGTCGATGTTCGGAAGGAATTTCCTGGTGATATTTCCTTGTTTGAGTTGGCCCAGTGCTCCTGCCAAACTTGCACCAGTTGTTTTTGCAGTCTTATCTTTTCGTTTTTGCATGGTGCATTAATGTCCACAATATAGCATGGTATGTACAGGGTATTCCTTTCTCTAACTGGTAGTTTATTCCCCTGCGCGTAATCTCTAAGTCAAGGGGGAGAGCCCCGGCCAAGACCTGCAGTACGTGGGTACTGGTTATTCTACAAGCACGTGTAACTGTCAGTAGTATGGTTCTTTGTGTTCCATGAAGGATGCGTCGGTTTACTACAGTTGCTTTTTGGGAAACTATATCGCTGAAGCGTAAGTGATGATCGCTAGAAAGGTTGTTTTATAAAACAATGACAGGGTGCGTTGGTTTAACACCCAGTCCCGCCTGCCGATCCTATTTGCCAATCCACAGTATCTTTTAATTTTGGCTCTGATATAAGTTAGATGGTGTTTAAAGGAAAGATTACCATCCAGTATAATCCCTAAATATTTCAACTGGGTCACTAGTTTTATTGTGGTAGGTCCCACCTTTATTTGTGGCGGCCTACATATATCAAGCTTGCCATTTTAGCAGGATGGAGGACGTCTTTGTTGGTGATATAGTCAGGCAGTAGGTTCTGGTCCAGTTTTGCAATATTAACACTGTTGATATTGCAAATGGGACCCAACAACGTTGGGTCCCATTAGGGGCCCAGCAGCCAAATGACCAGAGGAACAACGGTACACGACACTACACATATACAAGATCTATACACTTTTAAACCTCTGGCATTGACAGTGTTCTGTTTCATACCTACAATGCATACTACGCAGAGATGGGGGAAACCCCTGGTGCCGTTTGACACTAAACACACTCTACACTTTGCAATATCAATATTTCCTGGTTGGCCTTTGCCTCTAGCTGGGCCCTGCTATCCGCAGCAATGGTGAGCATCAAATCATCGGCAAAGGCTTGGGAGTGCACATCGCCGAGGTCCAAAGCCAAGAACCCGTCCAGAACCACGTTCCACAGGAGCGGCTCCAGAACAGAACCCTGGGGGCAGCCCCTGCGGACACCACGATTCACTCTACCATAAGGTGCTTCCACAATGATGCGTCTCTCGGAGAGGTATGACCTAATTATGGATGGAGTATAGGTTAATCGGCACGTGTGCCTGCCTTAATCTTGCCAGGACGCTCGGCCACCAAATGGTGTCGAACGCCCCCGCGAAGTCAACGGAGGTGACTAGTAGGTATTTATTACTACAGTTTGCTGCTGAATCCGACAGGCTACACAAGGCCTCAACAGTAGACGAACCCTGCTTGAATCCGTATTGCGATGTCTCTGTGAGTTTCACTGTCTGGTAATGCTGGTTTATCCTTGTGTAGAGTAGCTCGGCCACCAAATGGTGTCGAACGCCCCCGCGAAGTCAACGGAGGTGACTAGTAGGTATTTATTACTACAGTTTGCTGCTGAATCCGACAGGCTACACAAGGCCTCAACAGTAGACGAACCCTGCTTGAATCCGTATTGCGATGTCTCTGTGAGTTTCACTGTCTGGTAATGCTGGTTTATCCTTGTGTAGAGTAGCAACCGGCAGCAGGGCTATTGGCCGATAGGAGTTTGGCAGGTGGGGGTGGTTTGTTCGAATTTTTGGGGATTAATTTTATCTTTACTGTCTTCCATTTTTTGGGGAAGATTCCCTTAGCCAGGCAGCTATTATAGAGGTGTAAGAGGAGATCTGTATGATCTCCACAGTCTTCTTAATAATTTCGGGTTCTAAGTAGTCCAGGCCTGGACATTTATTGTTTCTTATCTGGACTGCCATTTATTGTAGTTCATCCTGTGTGAAGGGTGGCACCTGAGTGTCCATTGAGTAAGCTTCATTATCTTGACAGATGCTAAGTTTCTCTGGCAGTGTTGGCCCTATTGGTTCCGGGAAGATGGCACCCAATACATTGCTTATAGATTGTTGCCACGTGGTGGTATAATCACCTTGTGGTGTCTGGGTGGTAGAGCCGTCGGCAGACCTCACCAGTAAAATGGTTTATATGCGCCAGGGGTTTTAGTCCTTTCCAGCGAAACATGCCCCGTATTAAGCAACCACCGCCACCTGCCTGGACAGTGAGCACCATGCACAATGGGTCCATGGACAAGTGTTGCTTGCGGCACCCACGAAGGCGTCCGTCGGCGTGTTGCACCAGGTATTTGGACTCATCCGTTCAGCACGCTCGTTTCCAGTCCTCCAGTGTCCAACCAGCGTGTTGTTGATTAAAGATTTCTGTCACTAAAACCAATTTCGTGGTGTTTAAACACAACTTCGATTATGGAAGGCCACCAAAGGTAACCCTATATGGTACTCAAATTCTATATGTACAGAACACCAAGTATTTGGGTTTAACTTTAGATGATCGTCTCAGGTTTCATGTACATGTCACTAAAATCAATGAAAAAATCAAAACTTTTGTAGCTGCAGTTGTTAGAATTTCTCGCAAGAAATGGGGTTTATCCAAAAAAAACTCTGGTATTGTACTACAAGACGATATTTCATCCCATTGTGGTTTATGGTACTGATATTTGGTTTGCGGCTGCTACCAAGGTTGCAACTAAAGCTAAGCTTCTGTCCCTGCAACATACAATGCTGATTACAGTTATATGCGCTCCCAGGACAGTGTCGTTCCAAGTACCTGTCCAGCTCAGCCTTAAATTTATTTAGGCTATCAACTTCCACAATAAAGGATGGAAGTCTGTTCCACCAACCAACCACCCCGCTGGCTAAAGGCAAACTTCTGCAAATCTATCCTACATCTGTCTTTCCTCAATTTGAATTTATGCCTTCTCAAATGATTATTCTGAGCAAGAGGAAGAATTCCATCAGCATTGAGCATGCTCAAACCATTCAAGGCTTTATACACCTCAATCAGATCACCTCGCAGGTGCCTAGTCTCCAGACACTGTAATGTGCAAAATTTAAGCCTTTCTTCGTAAGACCAACCCTTTGTTCCATTCACTAATCTTGTTGCCCTTCTCTGTACTCCTTCCAACAGCTCTACATCCTTCTTAAAATGAGGCCTCCAGACCTGTATACAGTACTCAAGGTGTGGCCTGACCATTGCCTTATATAAGGGGATAATCACCTCCTTATTCCTTCTAGAAAAATTCCTGTATGTCATTGACAAGACACCATGAGCTACTCTTGCAGCCCGTCTGCCCTGCTCAGAAAACTTCATATCTGCCTGCACAATTACCCCCAGGTCCTTTTCATTCTCTACCACTGTCAGTATAGTACCACAGAGTTGATACGTTGCTCTAGGGTTACTGTTTCCCATATGTAGTACTTTACATTTGTCAATGTTAAATTTCATTTGCCACCTCTCAGCCCATGTGCTCAACCTTTCCAGTTCCTGTTGCAGCAGCATACTGTCAGTAGTGTCCTTAACAACCCTGCCAACCTTTATATCGTCTGCAAACTTGGATATTAAGCTTGATATACCATCATCAGTATCATTTATAAATACAGAAAACAATAATGGACCCAACACTGAACTCTGAGGGACTCCACTAATAACATTAGTCCACAATGAGCAGTGTCCACTGATTACCACTCTCTGTCTTCTCCCACTCAACCATCCCTTTATCCATAGTAGCAATTGGCTCCAATGCCACACTGCTCCAATTTGTGCAGCAGTCTTAAATGTGCAACAGTATCAAAAGCCTTTCTAAGATCCAAATATATAATATCAAAGTTATTCCCTGCATCCAGTTCTTTTGTGACTGCATCATAGTATCCAATAAAATTGGTCAGGCAAGACTTTCCCTTAACAAAACCATGCTGTGTCCGAGCTATAATTGAAGTCTTGTCTAGATGATCCTGCAGTGCTTCTTTAACCAGTGCCTCCATTAATTTTCCTGGAACAGAAGTTAAAAACTCACAGGTCTATAATTACTTGTGTTGCCCTTTGATCCTCCTTTGTGAATTGGGGTCACATTTGCACATCTCCAGTCTATGGGTACCTCCCCTGAGTCTAAAGAAGCTCTCATAATTTTCCGAGGTATTGTATAGAACTTAAAGAAGGGAAAGCCGTTACAAATACTGAATATCCTCTAATCCAAATAACATCATAAAGGAGGAAAAACGTAGAATTTCAGGCGAGCTTGTGAATTGCTGGCAGCAACGTGGGGATGTGAGTGAGTTGGAACCATTACAAGGGGGGGTTCATTCCAGCTGTAAGCTTTGCAATGAACAAGAGTGTCTTCTTGGTTTGCTCCCACCATGACCACGAGTTACTTAATCACTGGACATAGCTTAAGGGCCAAACTATTTGAAAGAGGATTAGAATCTGACCCCTACTGTTCGTGCAGTGGGGTCGAATCTTGGAAACATCTCATCCTTGAATGCGGACTGTATGCGTCAGACAAGCAGGAATTACTGAATAAGTTACCAAACCTTACGGAGAATAATTTACCTCTCTTGGTTCAGAGCTGGAACATCTTTGCTTTGCTTCAGGAATTCTCGGCCAAAGTTTTTAAAAGAAGACAGGAGTTAAGAACTCTATTGCAGGACACAAGTTAGCGGAAGTGCTGCACATTTGACGGCAGAATGCTTGCTGTACAGTAATCTTCATTGGATGTTTCTAGGTTATAGTGCGAGTTGATCTTCCTCTTCTGGATACCCAAATGCAGGCTTGCATTTGTGGATGGACTCTAAGTGGAGATAATGTTAATCTAAGTGTTACTGTCATTATAAGAAAAAAATTCTACCCCTTGAGCCTTGCACATTACCTCCAGGGCCGAATTGATTGACAAGGCTCTCATCATGTATTCCCTCCTATCGTGTCTGGGCAGAATTGCAGACACTTTCAAATTTAAACCCCGACTCACGACTTTTTTGCAACATTGACCTGTTCTTCTTGTTACTTCTTGTGTACTTGTTAAGGAAATCTGCAGATCTCCTACTCTTAATGTCATTGGTGCCAACGTATAGAACAATATCACCTTTTATGCCCTTAAAAGATGATATATGCTTTACAACGTCATCAACGTTTGCCCCTGGCAAACATACTCTGGTCCTGTTCCATCTATCCTTTTTACACAATATATTTCCCGTCTCCCTGACAATAGAGTCACCAGCAATAACAATATGGTTCAAAGCTTTCCATAACTTCTAAAAGAAAGATCAGAAATAATTGAATTAAATGTAGACAGTGATTCTTAATTACTGTAACATTTTACAGTGACTGTAAAAAAACATTACGGTAACATACCACTATGCGAGAAGCGAAAGATTAAAAAAAGTAGATCTATGTACAGCCAATATTAATATACATATAAGTTAGATTTTCTTTATTTAATTTTTTTAAACAATGCTAAACAAAATAGTTTTATAAAATTCTCAAATAATACAACAGGATCAAATTTGTTTTTGCAGAATTTGGGCGGATAACGCGAGTGGAATATATAAATATTAAAAATGAATGAAAATTGCTGCAGCAAAATAAAATATTAATTTTATATCTCTATAGCAGTTTTTAACTTTAATTGCAGTATATTACAAGAAATCATAAATATATTTAAAAAAGGTATGAAATTTCTAGGCAATAAAATAATAATTTGATACTTATAAAAGGGCATAAGGGAAAACATTTCTGCAAAAAGAGCGCGACCATTTCGATTATATCCTTGTACCTGCGTGTTTCCTTTTTTGCAGTCAGTTGAATGCCTTCCTCACCACCTGCACAGAACTGCTAATATCTAATAAACCGGAAGAAAAAGAAGGATGAGGAAAGTCACATTCGTAGAAGGAGGAAACAGTTACATAGGTTTAGAAATAAGAATACATTTTGCACAGATAATAGGCTAAATTATTCGAAGAAAGGTTATTGCGGGGTTTCGAATGCAGGGGCTGACCAAGGCTACGTTCTACCCGAGTGTATATTTTTATTTATTTATTTAAGGAGCTCTACCTATTTGTAATTCTCAGTACTTTTTGTCACCATAAAGTTGAATGTAAAGCACGTAGTGGTTTGAAAAATTCACAAATAATTTTTAAAAATATTCTTTTGAAATATTCTACGTTTTTTCGACACCACATTAATAATTGAGGCAACCTAATACAAAACTAGTCATCCATTTGTCAGAATTAGAGATACAGTTAGAGATATTGTGTCATGGAGAGATGCTACATTGAATATAGGTTATGTTATACTCGTAACAAATATTCAGTCAGTCGGAATTATTTCTTTGTGCACCACTTGGCCTACAAAGTCTGAAGCTACCTGTTGTCTGATGACGAAACTGGTCACAATAATGCCTTTGAGTTTTTAATGAATAATGGATTCACTTATTGTCACCCAATAAAAACTACTGACTGATCGCTACATAATGAACACGTACCTAATAATATGTTATTAGGCATGTGGAAAGCCATGCTGCCTGCAAGGCTTTCCACAGTGACAGAATAGATGACGGTTGCGTGTCTATACACCTCACTTCCCGTTCCAAAACAGGTGGTCAACTGGATTGAGGTCAGGTGAATTTGGAGGGCAATCAAGATGGATGAAATCTTCATTGTGGTCCTCGAACCACTTGTGCACAGTACGGGCCTGATGACATTGCGCATTATCGTCTTGGAAAATTCAGTTTCTGTCTAGGAAAAAATGCAATTTGGCAGGGTGCACATGGTCTTCTAAACGTTGGTCCATACGCACCAGGGGTCCTAAGTTCTTGCCAGCAAAACATGCCCCACATTAAGCAACCACTGCCACCTCTCTGGATAGTGGACACCATGACGATGGGTCCATGGACTCGTGTTGCTTGCGCCACACACGAAGCCATCTGTCGGCGTGTTGCACCAGGTATTTAGATTCATCTGACCAGCACACTCGTTTCTAGTCCTCTGGTGTCCTACAAGCGTGTTGTTGACACCATAGCATTTGCTGTCGACGACGATCAGCGATGAGGAGAGGATGTCTCTTGGGTCGTCTGCTGTGGAACCCAAATGTCTGAGTGTTTGGGCATGGTCATTTTGGATATTGTTCTTCAATTCCCCCATATTGTATTGCGATGTCAACCGCCCACAGTAACCTGCTGTTGAGTCCGTATAAGGCGCTGCGCCCTCCGCTCAGCACGAACATCGGTGGGAGGCGGTTTGACACATTCAACACCATTCTTTGTACACCTTAACCAGTGGGCTGTGAGAAACCCACAAGACATGCTGTTTCCGATATGGAAGCACCTGACGCACAAGCTCCCATAATCATGACCTTTTGAAACTCCGTGATATCTTTACTACTTCCATAACTGCTACTTTATCGCTTTGACTTGCACGATTAGATGCAAAATTACCACTGTTCTAGCCTACGAAGGTGTGCGGCATTGTTCATTACATATGGGGGTGGTCTTAATTCAATGATCACTGAGTGTATATTAATTACTTTATGTCGACTCGTGGATAAACTAATCGTTTCTAAAGTGCCTTACTTCAAGTTCTGACACTGGTGGGACAAAAGAGTCCCCAAGACTTTCAATACAGGAAAGTTACTTAAGTTACACTTGAAGTTAAATGATACATATTCATGGCACATCTAAATAATTTAAATTAGTTTTTCTAATCTTGCGGCACACTTGAAAAGAGTTGCGGTATATCGGTTGGGATCATTGGTTTTGATCAATTGAAGTAGCAAAATTGGTTATGATTGATATACAGTATTGTATTCGACAAAACTGCTGTATTGTTCAAAATTTGTGTGTAATATAAATGCCATGAACTTTTAAAAACAAATAAAATAATTAGGTAAGTGTCATAAAGGTAAGTTTATCCTTGCCTAAAATGTTCGAAACGTAATTTTCAGAGATCGTAAATAGGAAGGGTGGGGGTGGGGGAGATATACAGTACAATCGCCATAAATTCAGTCTACAAATTAAAGTGGGAGATTGTAAACTCCCCTAACCTCGTAATGATAAGTTCCCTCTAGCAGTTAATTCCTATAATTCTTAACAGGCACCTTGTTCTGCTGTTGTAAATTCCTCTAATTGAAAATTTCTGAATTTTGTTTTTATTTCTTGTAGCAGGTTGTGAACACTTGTCAAATCCTTAGGTAGAGGAGAAATAATTTTACGAAGTTCATTGTATGCATTTCTTTTCATGTATTTTGTCGGCAACTTCCAATTTGTTACTTGTCTATTCGCTTAAACGCTCACGTAGAATTTTATTAGTTTTCGTTTTTGCATCCTATCTTGCTTTTCGTTTTCCTGTTTCTGACATCACACAGAATCTTGATAAGGTGTACTGCTATTTTAATCAAGTAAAGAAGCGTTTGAGAGAAAAAAAAATTGCTGTTAGGACCCAAGAACCTAAGCCCGACGAGCTATCACAATCACAACATGGGGCATCATTGCCGCCTCTTCGGTATTAGGGGAATTTACTACTCGCGTCACATTTAGAACGTCGCAACTATTAGAGGAATAGACATTTACATTCTTTCAGGGGTTTTAAGCACCCACATTTAAAAATAATAATAATAAAAACATTTTCCTTGTGTCCAATGAAATTGAAAAAAAAAAAAAAAAAACTGCTAATAAAATAAACAAAAATGAACTCCATTAAGTAACGATAATGTTCCAGCAACGGCCCAAAATTAAACCAGTCCCGAATTTTCAGCGTATCCTAGAGTCTCACAAAAATCATAAATCACCATCTCCTGTTTTTTTCATTACCCCTTCTCCAATGTCTCCCAGACATTGGAGAAGGGGTATTTACAAACATATGAGTTTGTAAATTACGTGTATTCTGTGGTCAATTTTCCGTTTTCTGGACAAAAAACCTCGAGTTTCCGGGAGGAAAATCATTTCCCGAGCTTGAAACCGACTAATTCAGCCACTGACACAGTGACTCAGCGTATTCTTGGTCATACACTCTCTTGCCATCTACCAACACATCGTAGAAAGAGTTGTACAGTGGCGCTACCATTAAATATGAATTAAATGATCAGCCTCTGTATATTTTGCTATAGATAATAGTCAATGCACAGCATTTTCATGATGTTAAGAAAATAGTGTTATTTTGTAAAATAATGAAAATTTTCAAAAATCTTTATTTTTTTAATAAAATTCTAAAATAATAATACGATTATGAAATGCATTGAATATGGGAGTATGCAACCATGAAATATATAAATCAGGAGTTCGCGATTAGATTGTTACTGAAGAAATGCTGAAAATAGAACTGAGAAATACCTACAACGGTATCCGTCCAATATTATCTAGCACGAGTCATACCAGTAAAAACATTTTTATGTTAAATACACGTGATTTGCTCACCGGATTATTTTTTTTATCACATACCTGTGGTTCTTCTTGTCGTATAATATTGACCTTGAAGACGCTAATATGTTGTAATCTCAACGTTTACAACGAATATTTATTCAGATTCTGATTTGATAAACCCGTTTGCTTATTATAAATACTCACGTGAAAGAAGTCTTTGCCTCACTACCTGACCGAGTCTAGTTTACTACGCAGCCAACGAAACCTTTTTGGAAGAGGATAACGACAGCCAACGGAACACCCGAGGTTTTTCATTCGTGCAGTGCCTCTAGACATGCCTGTCTCAAGGACTCATTCCAATGAAATAGGAGATGGTCATTAACAGCAGCGATGAACTGTAAGATCTTTCAATGTCAACAAAGCGCATAGGAACGTGCTTCCTCTTTCAACTGGGCTTACTGTTGCCGACCTGCTGCATATTTGAAATTGTCAGTGAACATTGGGACTTCAAATTTCAGTTAAAATCGACCTTGTGAATTGGTTAACTTGTTTTGCCTCATTCACTACACATTACTTTAAATAAAATAATTCACGGCATTCTAGTAATGCTGTCATAATTATTGTTATAAAATCAGTTTATGTATTTGCAAAGCTGTTTCATCCCTGAACAGCTTCTAAACAAGCGGGTGTTCAGGGATTAAACCCTTATTATTACTTCTTTTTTTCCTCGACCCTGTGACGGGTACTGACACCAAGTTGGTTGTGTCCGGTTACGGTTACTATTATTATTACTACTGTCGTGAAACTCTCTGGCTATATTACAGGTGTTCAGGATCCCGGTTTTCTAGAGTTCATATAAGTGTTCTCTGGTAGGCCTAATGCTGCTAGGTTCATATGCAGGCTCTTTAGCACTATGCCGGTGGTTAACACGGTGATCGGGATGGTCGCTTGTTCCATATTTCTTTGACTTCCTGTATTTGGTCTGTGTACGTCCTGATCATTTCTTCGTAGGTTTTATGGAGGTTGCTGGTGTTAGGCACTGCTATGTCAATCAGTTAGGTAGTCATTTCCGTCTTGTCGATTAGGGTTATATCTAATCTGTTATGCATTATTATGGAAGTCTTGTCCGTTATTATTGAACGGTCCCAGTACAGTTTGTAAGTATGGTTCTTTAGTATGGCCTGGGGTTCGTACTTATAAAACTGTTCACGTTCTTTGATCAACTGGTATTTTTGCGCTAGCTTCTGGTGTATTATCTTGGCTACCAGGCCTTGTACGTGACTGTACTCTGTCTGGGTAATCAACCTGCCATCCGCAGTGATGTGCTGAATTACTTCTGGGACCAAGCGGCATTGTCGACATGTGTCATCTGTCACTCCAGGATTCTTTTCTGTTATTTCCTGTAGTTCCTGGTGTATCCATTGGTATTGCCAAAGGTTTGCAGCATCCACTGTATTGCATTATCCCCAATGAATGCGAACTTGGTGATATAAGCACTAGTGGCCAACCGGTCCCAGCTGAGCCTTAGATCCAGAACTAGGCAATCCTACGCCTGGGGCAAAAGTGTTATAAGTATGCCCACATTACTTTGCATAGTGCAAAGTAATCTCTTTCTACACCTGCAGATCTCCACAACTAATAAATACGGAGTACACTATTAACTCTGATCATCAAAAGGGGTGACCAAGTTAACGACTTGGAGATGCTCTTCTCCAGCAGTGCGAAATTTGATGCCCATGTCCTTAAAATCACCAGCAAAACATTCAAAACACTGGGATTTATCAAACGGGACACCTACAAGTTCAAAAGCTGCAGATATGCTGGCATCCTTTATAAAACTATAGTTCTCCCAATCCTTGAATTCAGCTCACCCATCTGGAATCTCACACGAAAACTTTAATTAACAAAATTGAAGCAGTCCAAAAATATTTTGCCCGTTACCTTACGTTCCGTAACCCTCTATTTATCACACTGTGTACAGTACTTTGAATTGCTGTATGATTACTTTCATCTGAGGCCTCTGTGCACTAGAAGAGTTACTGCTGACATAACCCTTCTAGCCAAAGTAATCACTGAAACTTATGAAGCATCTGATATCCTTAGTAAAATAAACTTCAATGCTCCTTGTAGACAAGTCAAGAATCTGACACTGTTTCGCCTCAACTCTGCCATCATTGACTCGATGAAATTCAGTCCACTTAACAGAATCAGCAAATGACTCTCTCATTGACTTCTTTGACAACTCCCAATCACTGATGAACTCCATCCACAAGTTTGCCTCTTTTCTTAAACTGCAAAGTGACTACCTCTCATCTAATTATCGTAGTTTATTATTATTATTTGTTTTATTATTTTTCTATTCTCTAACTAATTAATTTATTATTTGTTTTACCGGTAACTTAACTTAATCCAATCCTCTTTTGTACATATGATTTTAATTTTTAAATCTATATCAATGTTTATCTTTCTGTTGGATTTCATATTATGTTATCAATTGTGTTCATTGTTCTGCTCTCAGATACACTGTTAATGGTCACCTGTTGTGTATCTTGTTATTAATAAAATAAAATGTGCAGGTATCTTTCAGTAGTGTAGCTAGGGTCGTCGACGCCCAGGGACAACATGCCTTCCCGGCGCCCCTGATTGTGATAGATAATTCCTTCAGTTTGCGCCCCTGAAGCTTGGCGCCCGGGGAAAATTACCCCCTTGCTACGCCTCTGGAATCTTTATGAATTTATAAAAAATACTATTGCAACGGTCTACGATTTGCATTATTTATTAATAAAATAATTTAAATAATATAACAAAATAAAAAATCAAAGAAAAAGAAACTCACAAATATTCGTTTATATCTACAGACAATTTAATTCAATATAAAAAACAAAGAAAATACATATACGTAACTACAAAGAAATTAGAAAACCAGATAGTTTATGTTTATATATCTGGTATAAAATCATAGAAACAAAATATTGCGAAATATAGTACTTTTAACATTATAACATAAACTAAAAATATGCAATGAAGGTGTATTTATTTTAATTGAATTTTTCTCGCTCTGAAGGACCTTTCACAAGAAGCTACTGTTACAGGCAGGGTAAGAAAAATTCATAGCGCTCTTTCTATATTTAGATAAGAGTATACGTGTCTTGAGTGACCGGGGTTCAAGCCCGTGACTGCTGAATACGGTGCTGTTTCTTGTATTCTGTCTATCTTGTGAACTCCTCTGACCGTTTGGTCGTCCCGGAGTATAAACAGAAAATTTATTTATTTATTTATTTGACAATACTCATGAACCAATTGGAGAAGTTGTAAAGGGGTTTCACAGATTTTATATCCTGCAGAATTGATAAACATGATTTTTCAAATATCTGTTGAAATAACAACAAGACTCAACAAACTTGCGCCAGCTAGTGTAGTCGCCTGATTTTAGTGCTCTCTTCGTTTTCAGGTATTTCTACTAACTTTTCCGTAAAGTTTAACTTATAATTTAGTATGGTTGGATTCATCATTGTGAGCTGAACAAGAGGATACATCACTCAAATACTGGATTTACACAGGTAATATATTATTTGTATTTTAAGATGAAAATAGGGAGTTCTCTGAGCTGGGCACATTAATTACCAACAACAAGAACTTTCAGGATATATCACTGTTGGGATAAACCCCTTTGGATGCACCATGTGTAAATGCTGCCTACGTAGGTAATCAACTAAGAAGTAAGACGAGCGCTCCAAATAATCTTAAGACAATGCCGCAAGCAATAATGGTTAAACAATGTACCACCCCACAGGTGGCACAATAATCTCTTAATCACTGAAAGTACTAAAAAGTTTAAAAGTGCACTAAAGGTAACAGAACTTAACAGAATTACATATTAAGTCCACATTATGGATCAACAAGAAATCATTCCGGGTCTATTAACATGTAAAATTTGTGGCGATAATGAAGAAATGATTATTAAATGCCTCGGGTTGATGTGCAATTCTTGTACCAAGATAAACCTTACTAAATTGCCCAAAGCTAAAAGACGGCTATTTATTTGCGATCAGTGTAAAGAAAATACGAAACAAATAGCTTCCTGTAAGGCGCCAGATGAAGCTCTCATTCAAGAACCACAAAATAAAAACCCTGAAACTCTAACGGATATCGATGCCGATACTTCTGAGAGTGACCACACGTTAGAAATAGCTTCAAAAATGAATGAAGAAACAAATGAATCGCTGGATGATAATAATTTTACACAATTTCCTCTGAGCACTCAAGATTACTTAGATCTAGAGTCCTATCCGACCTCTGACAATCAGGAAATCAGTACGCGTTCTCTGAATAAAAGCACGCCGCAAACTGAAAGTATAAGCAATGCCGAGAGTAGTCATGCACTGCTAATGGCAAGTACAGATTTTCAGAACACAAGAAAAGCCCCTGAATAACTCTCAGCAGCAATAGAAAGTATAGCTCTGAATCTGAAGAACGTTCAAGAAAATCTAGCGGTTTTGATTGACGAAAACCAAATACTTCGAGCGCAAAATACGGAAATCTCTCAAGAGCTATTCACCCTCAAGCAATTCATAATGAATCTCCATTTATGAGAACATACACTGAGACCTGAAAGTACAGTATACGCCAAGTACAAACAACGGGAAAATGAATATCAGGATTCAGACGCTATCTCAACAGAAACCGACAACGGGTCACTGACAGCAGTATCACACTAGAGACAAGAGAGAGTACCAGTATCCACGTGTAGCAAACAGTTCCCAGTGATGATCTCAGCAACAAGTAGACACATACCGCAAGCTGAAGAATGTTTTGTCACCTTCGAACAGGAAAAAATCGATAAGCATCCGTATAACAGTACAACCGTTTCCTCTCAGAGCTGCATCTCAAAGCATAAAAACCACTCATCTGAAATTCATACAGTCAAAAAAAAAAAAAAAAAAAGACAACAGAGCATACATTGAAAAAGGATACTCAGAAGATAAGGGGTGTAACACTTGCTGGTACTAATTCAGTGGATACAGTCAATGAGGTTGTCGGCTGCTGCCTAAACCCGCGATAGCAAAAACAATCGTTTTGGCGGTCTTATGCCGACGTTACCACTATCATTCCAACTGGCGTCCGACCCAAGGGTAGAGACAACCAAAACGGCACCCATGAAGAAAACCAACCTCTTAATCCCAGCGCTGTGTCGTATTTCCCTCCATCTCTAACAAACATCAATGAAAAGGGTATCATAAGACATCATCCGAAACCCAATCAACGAAAGACTTGCCCAGCATATAACTACAATATAATGGCTGTACTGACTCGGGACCAAATCTTTGTGTCAAGATTAAATCCAAAAACCACTACTCAGACAATCACAGAAATGTATTGGAAGGAATACTCCATCAGAATAGATGTTAGACAACTACGTACGCGGCACGCATCTTATGCCTCTTTCATTGTCTCAAAGCTAGCTGACCCCTGTCACCCGCTAATAAGCTTGGACCCATGGCCACAAAATACACTAATCAAACCTTTTGAAGACAGAAAAGCCAGCGTGCTCCAGAGGGGACATAATAATACTGAGGTATAGCAATTACAGAGTGTCCCATCCACATCCGCATCTGTAACTATCAGATGCTACATTCATAGCATAAGTTGCAAACTCCATATACTTCAATCTATTCTCCTTACTGCAGAGTATGATATTATTTGTTTAATGGAGACCTGGCTGAACCACAATAGACGTATTGACACTCTTTGCTTTCCTTTTAACTATGCTGCTCAAGTTAATGGACGGGCCATTCGCTGCGGTGGTGGAGTTGCAATCATCTATAAAAATTCCTCTTCTCGACATAGGACCAACTCAAGTAGTTCCGAAAACTTTGAAGCCATCTCTGTAATCCTTGACCTCGATGAAATTAGAATACAGGTTTCCACTGTCTACCTCCCTCCAGAACACACCCTAGAGGTTAGAACGGAATTAGGGGGCCTGGATTACTACCAGTCTCCAACCCAACGTCCCTACTATTCTCGTAGGGGTCTTCAACATGCCCCTGCCAAGGTACTCAACGGCTCGGTCTTTTCTGGAAAACATGTTACATATGCTCGATCTTCATCCCCTTCAAACTCCCCCAACTCGCGGAAATTAGCAGCTCGACCTCATTTTTCACAACACACCTCATGCAGAACTTATCAAACCAACCGTCTTCTTCAAATGAGATCATCAACCGTTAGATTGTGAATTTTATGCCCACTCCGACCTCTCTAATACCTCGGTTGAAGGATGTGGCCGGCTGCAAACGAGAAGAGTCTTTTCAAACAAGTTCATTAAGCAAGAAATAATCGTGCAATTTCTAAAAAGCTTAAACAGTCTAAAAGAATCAATAACAACACGAATACCAACTTCACCATGGACGAAACCTTATTTAGAGAATGGGCGAACAGTACCTTCGGAATCTCTCCAGATCATAATTTAAAGTATAACTCTCTCGCACCAGACAATACCAGTTGGCTGGTAAATTACATGAATAACATGACTCCATCCGGATCCAATCTTGATATCAGACCTCTACTAACAGAAATCACCATAACCAAATAAAATGTAATTCAGGCATTAAATAGTATCCCAAATAAATCCACTTCTGGCCCCGATATATTCCCCCTCTTCATCATGAAAGTAAGCAGTCCATTCATCATCGAGGTCTTGCTACACATAATTAGAGAAACCCTACACACTGGAATTATCCCTGAAATATGGAAACATTATATTGTAAAACCCGTGCCTAAAGTCAAACATCCGAAAGACAAGGATTTTCGTCCCATCTCTATAAGCTGCAATTTATTAAAATTGTTCGAGAAGACTCTGCTGCCAATTCTTGTTATGCATTTTTTTTCCATAAAAGACCACCATATTTACACACTGTGATTCCAAGGAGATCAACTGTGACTAATCTAATAGACACCCTATTTCGATCCAAACGACTCTGAACGCCAAATAACAGATTGATGTAGTATTTTTAGACATTAAAGCTGCTTTCGATAATGTCTCAATCAGTTCCTTGATGACAATACTTGAAAGGCATTTCAGAATACAGGCAGGCCTATTAAAAGTCATCGTTTCCATTCTCAAACAAAGGCATTTGAGAGTAGAACATAGAACCTTCCAATCGAACCACGTCGTCTACAGAGGAATCCCCCAAGGTGGCGTCCTTTCTGCACTATTTTTTGCTGTCGCTTTGGACCCCTTCCTCTCTAATCATCTTGACTGCAGCTCTTACGCAGATGATATAAAACTTTTCATCTCGTCAAAACACGGTGACAAATCTGACGCAATCAACGCCCATGCCACTGCCCTAATAGAAGAACTTGGCCATTATCTTGAGAATATTGGCCTATCCATAAATCCGACCAAGTCAGCACAAATGTCTTTCACCAACCTGAAGAAGAAGATGAACATAGACATCTACATCAATGGTATTATGGTCCAAAAGGTTTCTCATCACACTGATCTAGGGATCACCTGAGATGAAGGCCTGACCTTCCAACAGCACTTCGCCAACACTAAAGCAAAAACTCTGTCAGCAATGTGGGCGATAAGACAGGAACTTGTTCCTGTCTTATCTTGTCTTGTTCCGATTCCCATGTATGTCTCGACGATCTGGTCCTCTGCTTCCATCACTAACATCAAAAAATTCATGGGTATCGAGTACTGGATTTTAAGGTGGTTGAACCGTGTTAATGGCCACCCTTTCACCATCTCGAGATCAATCATGTATGCTAACTTTGGTTGCACTTCTTGGAATCAGTTGCTCATTACAGGAAATCTGCGTAATCTCTGTCAACTCCTCACCGATCGCTTTGACGCTCCAAATGTCCATAATCTTGTTGTAGGCCCTAGGCTTTCCCGCGTCCTTTGCAATAGTGCATGGATTCCCCTAAGAAGCTTATTACAGAATTTAACTATGCTTAAAAGATGTTTTCCGTCTAACATCCTCCAAACGTACAACACCCTGAAGGTTGATCCCCACAAGTTCTGTGATGAGAAAGCATACAGAACTGGGAAGATACAGGACATGTACCACCACATACAACTGTAGAAGTTTCCTGATTATCTCCTTCAGGATAGAATCTCCCATCAACTCTACTTTGCTGAAGAATTAATTTATTTTAAATTATTATGTGTTTTGTATGTATATGTATTAGCTGTACATGCATATATTAGGACGCGTATGTGTTTATATGTCTCTACCTTTTGCTTGTGTCGCTGTATATATTTGTATGTGCTTTATTTGCTCACATTAGATGTTATTTGTTGGAATATAGAAACTAATGTTTATAATATTTTATAGAAACTAATGTTTATATATGTGTAATTTATGTATGATGTCTATGTTTGCTTTCTAAGTTATAATGTACAAATGTATATAGGCACCCTCCTAGCTGAAGGCTGTTCGGGGGTGAAGCATATGTAATAAATTGAATAATAAATAAATATAAATAAAAATAAACAGCTATTTGAAACACTTTGTTTGTCCTCCTGTGGTTAGCACTGGAGGACAAACCAAAAAGCTTAGAGGTGTGATGTCACAAAATTACCATAATTTATAGGAGTTTCTCTGTTATTTTCGAAATTTGTAAAACGCTGTTTCTCTGTGGTATTTTTTCCATAAGTGATTATAAATCCCGAATTTATAATTTTTTTCACTCTCACAAAATCAGAAAAATTTTTGGAATCATGTGTAGCATGTACAAAGATAATTCAATATTTTTAATAATTTTTTTATTTTTATTTTAAACAAAGAACACAAGTTGACAAGTAGCTATTATTGGTGTCGGGAATACCCCTTAATCTTTTGACTGGTTATAGAAAACAGTTGACAGCATGACTTCTCGGTATGTGGGATAAGTGGCTGCATAAGTTTTACGTTCCACTTACATTGTAGAACCATAATCCCTTTGACCCTTAATTTGTGCTTTCTAATTGCTTAAATTGCCTAAAGGTGGAAACAAAGCATACAACGTTAAGTCTCTCGTAATCCGTTCGTTGTATGGACATTTTCTTCATTCTACAGAAACTTCTAAATGTTTAAATGTAATTACCAAAAGGAATTTAAAAAATTCGCTATAAAGAAGTTCATTAAACACAGGTCCGACTGTAATATAACCAAAAATGAAGCAATTTTAAAATATATAACTGGTCGAATGTGACCTTAAAATGCTGCACCTGGGGCTGGCGCCCCCCCTCGTACCACCCTAGTTCCGACTCTGCTGAGTCTGCATCATCCCCAGATATTTGTAGGTCTGTCCCTCTGTCATGGCTTCGATCTCTTTACCAGTCTGCTGGTAGTTTCGGTTGGCTAATTTCTCCTGATTTAATCCACGGGTCTTGCATTTGTCTAGTCCTAATTCCATCCTAATATCATTGCTGAATTCTTCAGTGATCGGTGTAGTTGCTGGAGTTACTTCTCGGTTGTTGCGTAGAGCTCGATGTCATCCATGATGTACATCAGGTGGGAGAGGGTGTACAGGTTTTTCCTTCCTTCTTCAAGGTTATATCCATACTTGCTGTTGTTGAACATGTAGGATAACCGGTTGAGTGCTAGACAGAACTACAAAGTGCTCAGGGCATCTCCCTGAAAGATTCCTCTCCTGATGGGGATTGGTCCGATTGTGATGTTCTCGACCTTGATAGTGGTACTGTATTTCACCATGGTTAGTTCTGGGAAGTTTGCCACTGTCGGATTGCCTTTGTAGGTCTTCAGCGTCGCTATTAGCTAGCAATGAGGCACGGAGTCGAAGGCCTTGCGGTAATCGACATAGGCCGTGTACAGGTTGCGGCACTTTTTGTAGACTTGCTCTATAACTGTGGCATCAATGGTTAATTGCTACTTGCATCCTTTGCTCATCCACAAGAATTCTTTCTGCTGTTCGTAGGTATTATCCATGATGCTCTGCTTCTCCATGTGGTCCGATATCTTCGTTATGCAGCTAGTCAGGATCTTGTACATCGTTGGGAGACAAGTGATCGGCCTGTATTTCGTTGGGTTCCTTGTATTTTGGTCTTTAGCTTTCAAAAATGTGATTTCTTGAGTAAGAAACACTGGGATTGTCTCTGGGTGCCTTACCGTTCGGGTGAACTGGTGTTTGTATGTGCAAGTGAGCTCTTCTTATACCAGTAGTTGTGCACGTTATCTATTCCTGGGGTTCACCAGTTGGGGGACTTCCTGGTCGACTCTTGTGCTTCTCCCATTGTCTCATCTCTTGTATGTTATTAGTTTTCTTCTGTTCTAATTCTATCCAGGGGGCTCGGGTGTTATGTCTTATTTCACTGTTCCATATGTTTCTCCAGAACTCCTCGATCGTCTTCTGCTCAGGTGGTCCGTTTCCGTCTTTCCCATCTTGTCCGATACTCCTGTAGAAAGTTATTTGGTTTTCATCGCTAGACAGTTTGTTTTCCTCTGGGAGCTCTCTTTGTATCGGCGTAGTTTTTTGCTGAATGCGAGGAGGTCCGGCTTTAGTGCGTCTAAGTATTCTCCTATTCTCTGATTTTAGTCTCGTGTTTGCTGTGGACGTTGTCTCTGCACAGTGGTATCGTCACCGTCCTCCCCACACTGGGTGGAAAAGGTCCGGTTCGAATTCCGTCGATGACGCGAGAAACTTTAATGAATTTTTTTTTTTCACTCCGTGGCTGAGTTAGTCGGTCTCAGGCGAGGGTAGCGTGGTTTTTTCTCCCGGAAACCCGGGTTTTTCGTCCAGCAAACAGAAAATCGACTTCAGAACACACGCAGTTTACAGACAATATACACGGAGCAACGTGGCCTTATGTACCCATGCTCCTAAAACCCAACAAGAACAATATAGTGTATAAATCACTCTTTAACTAGCTTTGTTTCCGAGCATATGAATGGTTAAAGAAATACACGTATTCATTTTATAATTTTTTACAACATGAATATTATAAGTTATAATATATATATATATATAACACGAATACATATTGATATGTAGTGTCACAGTTTTATTCATTCAAATGAAACTGTGACACTACACTCAGCATCATCCAGGAAGATCAGCATTATACTGGAACGAAAAGAAGTTTTTTTTTCTTTTCTCCTGATATGCAGATTTAATTGTGATTACAGAGAAAGATTCATTTCTTTGGATTAATTTTTCAATGACTGTTCAAAAATTCCCCAATTAACAAAGGGGATCAAAGGATGGCACGAATAATTACAGATCTGTTAGTTTGACTTCTGTTGCAGGGAAAATTATGGAGTTACTGGTTAAAGAAATAAAACAAGAGGATCTAGCCAGCTATGCAGATATATGACACACTGTGTATCATACACTTGGATACCAGGAAAGCTTTTGATACTGTTGAACTCGAACGACTGGCATACAAATTGGAGCAGTGTGGCATTACTGATATGAATAAATGGACGGTTGAGTGAGAGAAGATAGAGTGGGTATTAATGGGCACACCTCTTCTTGGACTATTATTGTTAGTGGAATTCCCCAGAGTTTAGTGCTGGGCCTATTGTTGTTATCTGTATTTATTAATGAAAGTGATAAAGGCTTATTAAGTTTCATGTCTAAGTTTATAGATAATACGAAAGTTGGGAGGATAGTTAATGATAGCCATCAGGATATGCTACTGCAACAAGATCTAGAAAAATTAGGCAGATGGCTGAGAAGTTGCAATTGAAGTTTAACATTGAAAAATGCAGGGTAATGCATGTGGTTAGTAGTAATTCCAGAGTACATCAACTGTGGGTGGTGGGGAAATAAAAAGATCTGGGGGTAACTGTGCAAGTCATATATGAAGTTCTCTGTGCAGTGTAGAGAAGCTGCTAGGAGAACTTATGAGGTATTGTCAGTGATATACAGGAACATTGCCAGCAGCGATAAGGTGATTATCCCATTGTATAAAGCAATGATTAGACCATATCTTGAGTACTGTATGGAGTTTTGGAGGCCTCATTTGAGGAAGGATTTGGATCTGTTGGAAGAGATTTACATCCCTTTTCTGTTGGAACAGAAAAGAGCAGCAAGATTAGTGAGGGAAACAAAAGGCCGCTCTTATCAGAAAAGTCTTCAGTTCTGCAATTTGCAGCTTCTGGAGATTAAGCATCTGCGAGGAGATCTGATTAAGGCATTTAAAGCTTTGAATGGATGGACTAAGCTATATGCTGATATCATCCTTTTTTTGTTGTTGTTGTTGTTGCTGTTCAGACTACTCACATGACGGGACATAAATTTAAATTGAAGATGTTCGCAAGATAGATGTGTAGAAATTTGCCATTATCCAATGGATAGTTGATTGTTGAAACCACCTTCCATCTGTATTTGTGATGGTGGATAGGATGAATAAATTCAAGGAAGAACTAGAGAAACTATTAGAGGAGACAGATAAGTTTAACATTGTTTAAATATTCGTTAAGATGAAGTTAAGGGTGATTCATTAATTAATATTTATTAAATATTTATTATTGATTTAATTTATCATTAGAATGACAATGGGTTTTCTCAAACTTGGACGGAATGAGGGACAATTACAAAAATAATGTTGTACTGTATTATGGATAATAGAAAAGGCTGCGGGCAAACGCCCTGGATAAAACATGGTCCTGTAATAGTCTATGTCGTTTGTTAGGAAGGCAACTATATATATTGATTTTAGTTAGCAGTTTTTTCATCTGGTTCGTGATAATGAATCTCTTCCTCCTTCAGAATGACTTACTGAACTGTGAGTTTTTTGTTTTTTTTTTGCATGGTAAGTGTATCTGTTAAGTAAAAAAAAAACGAAAGAAATTAACAACCTTCCATAGGATATACGAGGGGCGTTTGAGAAGTTCGTGGCCTGAGTTTGAACAGTTTATTCGAGAAGTGTTGTAACATATTACTTTTAAACTTTATTGACTCCAAAGTGCAATTTGGGGACTTTGATCACTGAAGTGCAGACGTCAAAATTTTGAGGATTCCCTCTGTCTTCACTGGTAATAATGTTGACTGTCAAGCCCTTGCAGTTAGCGTAGTTGACGCCACTGCTCTCACACTGGAAAAGGCCTAGATTCCATTCCCATTGTTGATGGAAGTTCAGAACTACTTTCTGTTATGATAGGAGGAACTCATCGAGCTCTTTGATACCGTGACCGAGTAAAAGAAGGTAATATGTTTCCTTCTCTCTCCCCACCCCCGGAAACTTAGGGTTTTAACCTGCATAACTGGTTAACCACTCAGAAAATACAGTGTATATGTAATTTATAAATTACATATTTATGTAATTTTATGTATGTAATTTGCCTCAATTTTCTTGACGTATATTGTCGATTATCAGCCCTCAACTATTGAAGCACTTTAGATTATAATGGCTTATTTGGCTTGGGACCTCAAAATCCAGCACTGATTAGAAGGCTATATTAAAGCCAAAATTTGTTTAATAAAACTAAAAAAAAAAAAAAAAATTGCAATTTAAAATAAAATTGTAATATAATTATAATTAATTAAACCCAAAAATATAATAAAAGTGATAAAATTTTTAAATTAATCTTCGATGTAGCTTTCAAAGGCGACCGCATTCTTTCGCAACAGTCTATTCTTACTAGCGACGCAGTGTTAATAAATACCAGTCCAACCAGGTCATGGCATATATCCCACAGCCAAAAGATTATGGGAGGAAGAGGACTATTCATCAAATCTGTGGTAAGTCGAAATGCTTCACCACGCAGATATGGAAATCCATCCTATAATGACGGGATGGATTTTTTTTCTCCTGATGACGGGAGCATCTGCGCGTTGCCTGCTACCTCACTCCTGCAGAAAAACCAAAGCCTTACTCAGAGAAATGAAAGCAACCTCCTCTACGCTGTTGCTTTATGTAGTACAATTCGCATGCTACTGCACGTCACTTCCGGGATTATTGCATCATTATTGAAAATATTTATGGTTGTCTTCCCGAATATATTTAGCAATGACGTACTTCCCATAACCCACTATCTCTACAGCCTTCATATATTCATCAAAACGATCCTTTATTCTGTGTGCCGTTTCGTCAATAAAACAATTTGTCTCTTATCGTGACACACTAAAAACATTGAGAACCGATGGATTTAGTAATCTTCCATCGAAATATAATGGCTGCTAATTTAGTGTGCAAATGTCAGATTAAATTAACTAATAGATTAATTTCACATTAACCTAACTATAACCTTGTTTATAGTACGGCACGACCACCAAGTCACTGGAGTTTACTGCTAATACGAATATTAATCGTATTTAGTAGTCACGGGCTTGAACCCCGGTCCACTCAAAGAGCCTATGCTACTGCACTCACGCTCCTGACCAATCGGCTACGTTTGTCTGAGTATGCGTAATTATGTTTTATAGATCTGTTTCCGATTGTGCCTGAATTTATATATGTAATAAGTGACTTTTATTTTCCTTTTGGCAATCTATAGATTGTCCATTGTAGACATTTTTACATATCTACTCGATTTGTTATATAGTTGACACTGCCCTACTAAAAGTAATGTGACTTTTGTAGTTATGAACAAACATGAAGCTATTCGAAGAAAATAGTGTATTTGGTCATAATGACTGCTTCAATACGTCGTGAAAGAATTACTAGAATTAAAGAAAGGCCATGGCATTTTCTTCCTCGTGCGCTTCACTAAACTTGGCCTTGCTCTAATTATGCGTTCAAATTCACTCCAAAAATGATCAAATTGGGTTGAGATTGAGGTTCTGTGTTGGTTACTACAATGTTCCGATATTATTCTTTTCAAGCGGCGCTTACAATCTTTTTCTGATATGGTTGTAAGGGCCACCCCATAAAGTTGCCACAGTGTACTTAGGTCATACAGAATTCTCCAGAACATCAAAGTAGGATGCAACATTCGGTTCCGCTCTGCGACAAGTGGACTTAAAATCTTTACCACGAGAAACACCTCGGCCCCTTCCTCCCTCGGTCATGACACTTGCCAATTTCATAGTTCGGCACACACCCAGGCGTTTTTCAGACATCATCTATTCCCAAATAAATCACATCTGATGAGTATGGGCTTGGCACATCCAGGGTCCTGAGCTGGATACCATCATTCTTCTCTTTTTTGGTGATTCCTTTCTACTTCTCTCTCTCTCTCTCTCACAGGGTAATTCAGAATTTTTTTTTTTTTTTTTTTTTTTGGCTGGTGCAGCATAAGTCTCAGGCTTCCTTGCACCATATGGCTAATAATAATGATAATAAATCGATCAGATCCTAAGAGTATTGTAGCTGAGTTTTCGCTCCATAGTCTTTGTGACTACAGCTCTCCATGAAAATTAATTCATGGAGCTGCTTACATGATGTGGAAACATAGGTTTGCTTGTAACCGCTGAACTTCCATTTCTTCAGCCTTGCCAATTGTTTACTTAGGAATGTTTAATTCCTGAACAATAGCGTGCATAGATAATTTCCTCACATGACATCCAACTATTATTCTCCTGTGAAACTTTGTTAGCTTTCCTTATTTTCATAGTTCGTTCGGCTTACACCTTTGAAATGAATTTCAGGCTAAGCTCTCCGCTCGCCACCTTTATAGGCAAATATTTGCAAATTTCCTGGTCAAACTATTGTTTTTTTTTTTTTAGCAAAGCGTGGTACATTAAATGGGCAGGTTATAAGCTGAAAACAAATTTTAGACGATTATATAATGGTGTAGTTAATTTTGAATGATGTTTGTAGTAAAGTACAAATTCTAATTATTATATTAGCACCACCCGTAAATCTCTTACACATACCCATATACCGTATGTATTATAACTGTAAATTGCGTGTGTTCTCTGGTCGATTTGCCTGTTTTTCTGGACGAAAAAAACCTTGCTATCTGCGCCTGAGACCGATTAACGGAATGAAAAAGGCCCATTAAAGTTCCTCATGTCATCGAAAGGATTCGAACCGGGGCCTTTTCCACCCGGTGTGGAGAGGACCGTGACAATACCACTGTGCTACCGCGCAGACTGTAGTAAAGTACAAACAAAAACGGGACTAATCATTCTAGTTTTTAATTTTTGTGGGCATCATCGGGAGTTGCTGTTATAATAAAGAAAGAATGGGAAAACAAAATATTAGACTACTCTTGGATATCACCCAGAATATTGAAATTAAAACTAAAAATTCTATCTTATACAATAACAATCATTGGCATCTACGCACCAGTAGAAGGCAATATTGATGAAACCACAGAATTTTATAACGAATTACAACAGATCATAGACCAAACTAACAAAAACGAGTATCTCATATTAGCAGGAGATTTTAATGCAAGGGTTGGTGCTCAATCAGTAGACAAATGTATAGGATCAGAAGGCGAACCCGTGGTCAGCAATAATGGAAGATGCCTGATAGACGTCTGCATTTTTAATAAACTTAAAATTACAAATACTTTTTTCAGACACAAGAATATCCATAAATTCACATGGGAAGCAAGAAACACAAAGTCTATAATAGATTATATTATCATTAATGAAAATTAAAATGACAAAATTAGAGACACTCGAGTATTCAGAAGCAGTGAAATTGACAGTGATCACTACCTAGTAGAAATCACTTTCAAAATAAAAAGAAATTACCTTAATAAAAAGAAGAAAATACCAACAAAAACTACTAAGAAATTAAAAATACATTTGTTGGAAGACGAAAGCACTAAATTCCTGTATGAAAGTCGATTGAAAGATAAACTCAAATCAGATGAAAGTGATAATGTTGAGGAAATCTGGTCAAACATGAAAAAATCAATTCTGGGAGCTGCTGAAGAGTCTTGGATATAAACCTATAAAAAATAAAAACTGGCTAAGAACTTGGAATGAAGAATTGAAACAAACAATCAATGAGAAAAAAAAAAAGACCTATAAACTGTTCGTACACATAAAATATAAAAAGCTTCGAGCAGAAGTCAGAAAACTAACCAGAAGAATCCGATGAGATGACTGGGATAAATTTGTTAAATCTTTAGAACGTGATATTTTAAAATTTTTAAGAAATTACAACTAGACACAAATGATCAAATAAAAACCAACTCCATCTCCCAAGCAGAATGGAAGCAACAATATTCCAAACTATGGTATAACCCGGGCACTAGGGAATTGGAAGATGAATCTGTGATAACCAGAGATGAAGAAAAAAATATAACAATGGAAGAACTAGAGTTAATATTACAAAAATCAAAAAACCGAAAAAGCCCAGGCATAGACAATTTGAATGTAGAACTATTTAAATATGGGGGCACCTTACTTACTACTAAAATTATTTAACATCATATGGCATAAGCAACAGATACCCAAAGATTGGAAAACAGGAACAGTAATCAATTTACACAAAAAAGGCTCCAGAAATAACCCTAACAACTACAGAGGGATAACACTGCTGTCAACTGCTGCAAAGCTATACTCTAATATACTAAAGAATAAACTTAATAAATACAGTGAAGAATTCTTAGAAGAAGAACAATGTGGATTCAGAAAAGGGAGAAGCACAATAGATGCCATTTTCTCACTACAACAAATTTTGGAGAAAAGAAGAGAATTCAATCTACCAACATTTCTGCTCTTTATTGATTATGAAAAAGCATATGACAATGTAAACCGGGAAAAACTTTGGCAGATTCTACGTGAAGAAAATATTCCAACCCAATTCCGGAAAGCGATCCAAAGCCTATATAAAAACTCAAAAGTCTGTATAAAATATTCTAATGGCCAACTATTAGACACAATTAACACCAATAAAGGAGTGAAACAAGGATGCGGACTATCACCAAATTTATTTAATATCTACATCAATAAAATTCTTAAAGAATGGAAACAAACAATTAACAACGGAATACAGTTGAACAACAGGAATAAAATCCAAATTATATTATATGCTGATGATCAAGTTATAATTGCAAAATCCGAAGATGAACTACAGATAGCAGCAAATGAACTTAATAAAATAGGTAAAGAGTACGAAATGAAAATCTCCACCTCAAAAGCAAAATCAATGGGATTATGTGGAAAAAACATACAAAGAGTCAAAATTGTTATTGATAAAATAATAGAACAAATATCTGACTTCACCTATTTGGGAAATTTAATATCAAATGAAGGGAAAGACATCCACACTAAATTACAAAAATATAATAAAATGAATGGAATGATTAAACGCCACTTCGGAAAATAAATGACAACTGAAACAAAATTACGACTGCACAAAATCACTTCAAAACCAGCCCTCTTCTACAGCTGTGAGACTTGGGTCATAAATAAGAAAGATGCACGCAAGCTAGAAGCAGCACAAATGAGATTTTTAAGACCATTATTAGGCTTTACAAGACTAGACCACCAAAGAAATTTAGATATCCGCGAGAAATAAAAAGTAGATAACATAGTAAATGACATAAAACGGTATCAGGAAAAATGGATCAGCCACATAGAAAGAATGAACCCAGACCGGATCCCAAAATTAGCCTTTAACTACAAATCTACAGGCAAGAGAGATGTTGGTCGACCAAGACAACGATGGCGAGATCAAGACCACCTCCAACAGCTACAACGGAACAGGTCTTAAAAGACCTAAGCCGGACCAAGTTCATGATGATGAATTTTTGTAAACTATTAAACTACGGATAGCGTCCCCCTTGATTAGGCGTCTCCGCACGAGCGACAAAATCATTATGCTGTTAATCGACTGTGATAAGAAAAATCAACTTTAATTACTGTATCAACATTAGTGTTCCGTTGGAAAATTGAATGTATTAGTTCTCTATGGATATTCACTTAAATTTCATGCTACTTTTTGCTGATGATCAAGTATTTCTTATAAATTTTCTTTTTATCGTTTTTCTCTTGATGTAATATGTTACATCAAGAATTGTAACCAGGACTTTCGATATTGGCCAAATGTCAGAAACGAGGCGTTGTGGTCCATCATTTTAATTAAATGATTATTTTGTAATTAATAAATGAAATTTAATGTATTTAATTGGTAAATAAAATTGAATAAAAATAATATTACTGTATAATATTAAATTATAAAAAAATAATTAAAGTATTATCCAAAATCCTGTAGCTTTTATATAAATACTCTTATAAATATTTAAATAATTAATTTTGATGAATAAAGGTTCTAGCCATACAGTATTTTAAAGATATATTATAAATTCAGTTATTCTGAGTATATCAGTTTCTTTTCTTTTCTTTTTATTTATTTTTTGAACATGCAAGGGCCGAAACCGAAAGGGACCCTTGTACGTTCCAAAAAACATAAAATAAATAAATAAAAAATAAAATAAATAAATAAATAAAAAATTAAATAAAATAAATAAATAAATAAAAAATTAAATAAAATAAATAAATAAATAAATAATAATAAAATTAATAAATAATAATAAAATTAATAAATATAAATAATAATAAAATAAATAAATAGAAAGTAAACATAAACATATATAATAAGAGGTTCTGGTGTGAATAATGGCAAATAATATTTTTTTGAAATTGGATCTATATTGGTACTTTTATAAGTGTGAACACACGACAATACATTTAATTTCAATTATTTCATTGAACTTTATTTTTATGAAAAATGATGTAAATACTGTATTATTAATTACTTAAAAAATTATAAATTGATGAATAATACTCTAGGTCTGCTGAACCCCATTCCCTGGGGTTCATAGATCTAGATTGGGAAACTAATATACCACTTTGATCAAAATATCCTATTTACGGTAGACTGTGGAAATAACGGCACACCAAATAACGGAACATTCCAGCTAACGGCACATGGAGATTGAATGTTTACATTATTATTATTAGCTATACGGTGCAAGGAAGTTTGAGGTTTATGCTGCACCAGCCAAAAAAAAAAAAAAATTCTGAATTACCCTCAGAGAGAGAGAGAGAGAGAGAGAGAGAGAGAGAGAGAGAGAGAGAGAATCATCAAGAAAGAGAAGAATGATGATATCCAGCTCAGGACCCTGGGTGTGCCATTCTCACCAGATGTGAACCCCTAGAGGCATATGTCTTGCATATGCCTCTAGTGCCGAAAAAAGAAAACGGCAAGTCACGTGCTTACTGTATTTGTTATGAAAACAACAGGGATTACCTTTATTTTAGATATAGGAAGCTTCTTCCTATATCTAAAATAAAGGTAAGAAGCTTCCTATATCCAAAATAAAGGTAATCTCTGTTGTTTTCATAATATAATAGAATATAGGAATTATCGAGCACTTAATAGCTCTATTATCAAATCTATTACTGTATTTGTTTACGTTCGCCATCTTGAAAGTGAATCCTGTACTGATACCACGGATTATACTGCTGTTTTACATTTATATTAAATTAAAACCCCTCAATATGGCTCCTAAAGTTAATAAACCTCATACAGAGAAGAAAAGAACAACAACATTAAAGCTTAGTGGCAAACTTGATATCAAATCCAAACTATCACATTAGGGTAACTCGGAAAGTTTTCATATGCCCATGCAGAGCCGACCCGTCATTAGGCGAACTTAAGACGTCGCCTAGGTCCTAGGGCGCATTCCAACAAAATGTAATTTTTTTAGTGGTTAAAAAAAAATTATTTAAATTAAATAAGGTAATAATTATTATTTATATAATTAAATCTAAATATTTTATCAAATATTAAGAATATATTAAAAAAAATACCAGTGTCTATTGTATCTGTAAATTGCGTGTGTTCTCTTATTTACCCTCATTATTTCTGCATTTTATATATTAAAAATAAAACTTTCTAGATAACGGAAAAATCTAAATAACGGCACCTTGAATCCCTGAAGGTGCCGGTGCCGGTGCCGCTATTCTGAAAGTCTACTGTACTAATCTTTAATATCAAAGGAACCGGCAGGCTTGTAGAAGTTTTATTATATTATTTAAAAAAAAACGTGTAACGTACGAGCTTGGAGAAGTTTATAAGCGTCTTATATGTAAATATAAAACAGAAATTATTTAGGTATTTAACAAATGAATCACAAGAATCATAAAATACAATACCTCATAAAATACCATAGGGACAAAAATTTTGGCAAACTGCCAGAATCCAGTGCTGCCATCTTGTGAGAATAAGTTGCAAGAATAAAATTGGTAGAACGGAGGCGCTTCTTGACGAGAGAAAATCGATCCTCTTTGAGTACAGTCGTTTATGTTCACTCAACATAGAGCGGTTGGAACCGGCCACATTGTTTGGTCTTCTGAAGAAAGATTGTCATCGTATGGTTTATGTTATTACTGAAGAGAGTAAATTAAGGCCACGATTCTCAGAACTCTAACGTTTCTACCGTGGAGGCCATTCACATCATTTTTTTTCATGATCTCAATAAGGCAGCATACAGCCCATGTGTATCTTGTAATGGTATTTGCCTAGGTAAGTCTTAGCGTTAACTCTACACGTGTACTGGAGAAAGTAGACTAGCTTTTTTGGCAGAATGTTTATTTTTGACGGGTGTTCCGAACCCTGCTTTTTGTAAGTAAATTTTGAAGCAACTTTATTATATTTTTTAAGTATAAAATGAATATAATGTATTTAACTTTATTGTAGCAGCACGTTAATTATTATTAAAATTAAAATGCCTGCTAGCACGTGAAACTAAACAAAAAATCTTGTAATTCACTAATTTTTTACTGCTATCTTATTGCCACGAATCGTTTGTATTACTCTGATCGTCTTGAATAGATGGCACTTGGAGTATTATTCTTTATTCGGCATACGATGCCACCATTTTAAGCTTGATGTTGAAAATTATGTGTATTTGATAGATAAAACAATCCACACAGAGTATTGAATGTTCGATTAAAAACTTAGTTCACGTAATTTGATATTTTAATAATGGATTTTTTTAAGTGCAGTATAGAAAATGGTATGTCGCACTTTACTTTCCACAAAAGAATATGTTAGTCGGTTGATGGACTTTAATTGTTGTGCATCTCAATGGTGTATCTTATTTGCCTTTCCAATAGATCTTTCCAAATTAAGGTCTTAAAGCTTCTCGTATTCCTGTTTCTGGCGCACGCGAGAAATAAAGAGCAGTTACATTGCTTGCTTGTCCCATCGGTGGTAGTTTCTAGAAGGAAATCCATAGTCACCTGTTAGACCGCTGTTCCATGCACGTGTGCGTCTTGCATTTTAAACTGCCAATTTCCTGATGCTCTGGATGGGAGCCAATGTTCATTCTACGTTATGTTGAGCAAACTAGGTGCTGTTCGTTCAAACATCTGATATTAATGCAGCATTTGACGGTTTCCCTTGGGGAGCTTACAATTAAGAATTGCCATTTTCAAAATCTGACCAAAAGATTATTATTAGTAGTATTAGCCATATAGTGCAAGGAAGCCTGAGGCTTATGCTGCACCAGCCAAAAAAAATTCCCGATTTACCCTGGGATTGGGAGAGAGAGAGAGAGAGTCAGAATTAGAAAGGAATCACCAAGAAAGAGAAGAATGATGATATTCAGCTGAGGACCCTGGGTGTGCCAAGCCCATACTCACCAGATGTGAGCCCCTGGGGTTGATGATTTGGTTGGGTAGAAGTGAAGGCAATCCTGACGTTTTTATTTTTTTAAATGTAAAATACATATTACTTAGATTACTTTATGATTAAAAAAAGTAATTTGTTCAATTTTGCTATTGTAAAAGAAAAATGAAAATAATAACTACTTTACTGATGATTATTTATTTATAATTTAAAATACTTGTGTATGATATCAAGATACTTGTGGTGCATGATATCAAATAGTTTTAGTCGCAAGCGTTCTATAAAAGTCTAATAATATATATAGTGATATCACATTTGCCTCAAAGTGGAATGGAAATTTAATTTTTTATGTTACCATGAGACTTAGAAGAATAACAAAACCTGGAACTGAATATGGCATGCATAAACCTGGGGAGATTAATTCTGGTCAAAGCCAGTGTGGTAGTGGGGGAGGGAGAAATGTTCTTGAGAGTCCCAGCTGTGTGCAACCAAATTGTGACGCTGTATCTTGTGTGTTTCATTTTGCTACATATACACTGTTGATACCACATCAGCTTGAGTGATTTGCACACCATCCACAATGGCTCCCAGTGATGTTGTGTATGACATGCATGAAGCCGACCGGGCTAGCTGGGTGGGTAAAGTGCCTGCCTGGCAACCCAAAGGTTGTGGGTTCGAATCCCGCCTTGGGCTTGGATCAAAGTACTGCAAAAACCTTGGGAGGTGCATTATGGCCACAGTAGCCGATGTGCTAACAACTACCAAAAAAAAATATATGACATGCTATGTCTTATGTAGAACGTTTCCTAAACATTAGCTCAGCCCACTGTGGGAGACTGTGATGAGGCATAACTGTAAAATGGCAACAAATGAGTACAGTGTGTTAGTTGTGTGACGGCACCAGGGGTTTCCCCCATCTCTGCTAACAAATGAGTACATAGGTTTTTTTTTTTGTTGTTGTTTCTGGTCACTTTGCTACCAGCAAGCAGTGGTCACAAGGAAGCTGTTTCCCAGTATCCAGCCACAACTATACTTGTAATGGCCATGGTACTTCCATGGACATTACAAGTATAACAATAGAGGCAGCCAGCAGATAGAGTATTCATTATGAGGCCAGTCCAAAGTATTTCCACCTGTTAGAACCTGGTATTACATTCAGAACCATTTAAGAAAGCTCTCAGGAGTGGCAAAATGAATCTATCAGTGGGGCACTTCACGATAGTCAGGGGGGAAGAATTGTCTGTTTGCATCTGGCCACTTGTCTTGATGTGGTTTTGATCAGGGTTCATCCTTTGTTGGGTGGAGGGGTGCATGTTACAATGTACTCAGGTCCCGGACTGAAAAGTTATCTCAAATCCCAACAAAGGGATGGGGCCCCCTGTGGGCCATAGCTGGACATAGATTTCAAGCTGGAAGTTTGGAAAACACTTTAAGAACAGTGGGCAAAAAGACTGAAAAAGAAAGTTTAAAGAAATGCAGTTTACCAGAAATTGTTAAATACAGAATATTGATTAAAAATAAATACAGCAATCCATTATAAGTTCAACAATAAGTTATATACAGGTCTTTCTCACAGGCATGCATCTCTGCACTTCAGGCAGTATAGCAGCAGCATCATCTTCAATGGGATGTCATTCAGTTAAAAGAACTTGGCCTTGCCTCATTGCCATCTGCCACTCATTTGGAGAAGTATAGGTTCATTTCCATCTTTGACTGAAGGAATTTCTTGAGTTCACTTCAATTAAGGATGTAGTAGGGTTTTCTACCTTGAGTTGTGGGTTTATTAGCCCATGCAACATTCAAATCGACCCATGAGTGCACTTCTCTATAGACATAAACATATACCCCCTGAAAGTTGGCAGAGGATGTGGTTTATGCACAAGCATGCACAGTTCACTTTTCCTGTGCTGTTTTGTAGTTTTTAAATATGGAGTACAGTAACTAATGGATTGATTGGAATAACTCTGTACAGTGGCCACCATGATCATCCAACCTCACACCCTTGAATTACTTTGTGTAGGGTCACTTGAAATCTGTGGTTTATTACCATGCAAGATGAGCTGAGAAATAACATTTTGGAAGCTGCTGACACCATTAACAGATCTTTGAAGCTATAAGACATACTAGGGAATTGTGAATTTGTCATGCTGATTGCTCCATTGAACAAAATGGAGACAGCTGTTTTAGTGTTTTTCCTTTAAATAGTTTATTTCAGTTTCTTTTATGTTTTGTAATTTATGATTGATGCTTAATATTTCAGAAATAGACTTTTCAGATGTGTTTACAGAGACTTTTCCCCCCTTATTTTTAACTGTGTAATATGTTCCTATGCTTGTTCCATGCAGTTCTGAAACTGTATAATATGCAGTTTTTTCAAACAGCTGCTATGAAGTTAATTGTAATGGTAAAATGTATTTGTGTTACTGGAATGAAAATTTTTAAAATATTTTATTATTATTAATTTATAATATTTATTTATGGAGTGGTTATTACATACCTAGTTGTGGCTCTAAATATGAATTATTATGATTATCTAAATATGAAACATCTACACATTAAAAAAAAAGCTTGTGTTATATAGTGCGTATTGCATTAATTGTTTAGTAACTTATCAGTCCATATGTAATAACAATTCTGTGCATATTTTTTTTTGCTGTTTTTACTTTTTTTTTTTTTGCATACTCTAACATTGTTTAAATTGCATATTTTACACTAAACGTAAGGGATATAAATATTTTGTTTTTAATCCTCTTTTGTTTGATCCTTGATATGGTATAGTTGGTGAAGGACCAGGAGGATGGAAAAGTTGGATGGGTTAATGACTATCCAGATCTTCATTGTTGTTGTTTTGGTTTTAGGAGCATTGGCAGTTAAGGCCATGTTGTTCGGTGTATGTTGTCTGCAGATTGTGTGTTCTGAGGTAGATTTTCTGTTTGCTGGAAGAAAAACTAGTTTCTGGGAGAAAAAACCATTCTAGCTTCGCCTGAGACCGACTAACTCAGCCACATTGTGAAAAAGACCCATAAAAATTCCTCACATCATTGATGGGACTCGAACTCGGGTCTTTTCCACCCGGTGTGGGTAGGACGCCTATTCTACCAACTGTGCTACCCATGAGGGTCAGATCTTCCTCTTGCAGCTCTATCTCCATTACTACTACCAAAGATTTTTTATTTATTTATCACTAGTCTAGAGATAACTTTGCTTGCATTTCAGATCAGTATATTCCTCCCTCCAAAGCAGGAAATGACCTCTTGGTGAATGGATGGTAGTTTGTAAAACATCAGCTGGCACTTGCAACCAAGTGTGGTATTAATTAGGTCCTTCCCTCATCTCATTGGAGGCATTCAGTTCATGGGGAAACAAAGAGGATGGACTGAGATGAAATTTCTGCTTAGGTTTTGATTTGAGGAGACACTATAGTGCTATTGTACAGTTTTGGGACAGTATGGCAGCTGCTTAGTGGCTGAAATGTGATGTGGTGGCATCAGTGTTGCTGATTAAACTTTTACTAGTAAACAGTTTTATTTCTAATCGGGCTGCATTCATTAATTATTGTCTGAAAAGTTCATGATCCTGATTGACAGCAACAATATGGTTTATCACATGGTTTTGGATCATTGAAGCATACTGTTGGTCACTGATACCTGATTTGAAGAATTTCTACTTGTTTTATTAGGCTTATTGCCATAACAGGTACCGTATTTCCCCATGTATAAGACGCACCCTTTTTCGAAAAATTTGGGGTCTAAAAACTGGGTGCGTCTTATACAGTGGTTGTAGATTTTTTTACTAGCATTTCCTGCTTTTTCGTGCTTGTTGTCTTTGCGCTCATTGTTTCGCACTTGTTACCGGTATATTAGGTTACGTTTTGCCACTTTCTGCCCAGAAATGGCTCAGAAAAGATTTTCGTACAGTGCTGAATTCAAGTTAAAAGTGATCCAGTTTGCAAAAGTGAATGGAAATCGTGCTGCTGAACGTAAGTTTGGTCCTCCTCCAGCTGAGAAAACAATCCAAGACTGGCTACGGGAAGAAGAAATCCTACTGAAAACGCCACGGCAGAAGAAGGCCATGAGAGGCAAGTCAGCAAAATGGCCTGATTTAGAGAGGAAATTGAAGATATGGATTGAAGAGCAAAGGGAAATTGGAATTCCTGTGTCCACAAAGATGGTTCCGCATGAGGCAAAAAGAATTGTTGAGGATGCTGAAAGGTTAGGGATTGACCACCGCATATCCCTGGAGCAATATGGCCTTAGTTGCTAATGCTCCTAAAACCAAATAACAACAAGAATTGCTGATGAAATAGAAATTACTGATTTCAAAGGAGGACACAATTGGTGCTTTAGGTTCATGAAACGGAATGGACTAAGCATGCGTACACACACCAGACTTGACCAAAAGATGCCTGAAAGCTAGCTATGAGCAGAAGGTCCTTGAATTTCATCGTTTTGTCATTCAATGTCGGAAGACACATCAGTTTGAGTTGGGACAGATTGCAAATATGGACGAAGTCCCCCTTCAATTTGATGTCCTGAGTAACAGAACTGTTGATAAGAAGGGGGTGAAAACTGTAACTGTGAAGACAAGTGGACATGAAAAGAGCCATTATACAGTTGTTCTAGCTTGTTGTGCCAACGGAACCAAGCTGCCTCCTATGCTGATTTTCAAATGTAAAACAATGCCAAAAGAAGTCATTCCTTGAGGAGTGATTGTCCGCGTTCGTGACAAGGGTTGGATGGATCAGGATGGGATGAAGAGTTTTCCTTGAGGAGTGATTGTCCACGTTCGTGACAAGGGTTGGATGGGATGATGGGATCTGGTTTGAGAAAGTGTGGAGCAGGAGACCAGGTGGGCTCTTATGCAAACCTGCCCTATTGGTGCTTGATCAGTTCAGGGCACACATAACAAAAAACACAAAAGATTGCTGCAAAGCAAAAAACAAAACTTGCCATCATACCTGGAGGTTTGACATCCCAGCTCCAACCACTTGATGTCAGCATTAACAAACCCTTCAAAGCTGCCATGAGAGACGAATGGAACCAATGGATGAAGTCTTCTGGGGACAATTTGACACCAGTAGGAAGAGTGAAGAAACTAACTATAGCAGAAGTTTGTACCTGGGTGAAAAGATCCTGGGATAATATCAAGATTGAGATCGTTGTCAAGTCATTTAAGAAGTGTGGCATTTCAAATATATGAAGATGAGGCAATATATGAAGACAGTGATTCGTCATCAGACACAGATGAGGACAAGCTAATGGATGGGAGTTTTGACAGCGATGAGGAGTTGTATGAATTTTATGATGAATAAAACTTCAGTTCAATAACTTTATGTAATATATTTTTTTTCAAATTTCAGGCTCCAAAATTAAGGTGCGTCTTATACATGGGGATATACGGTATATTCTTTAGAACTAGCCATGTTGAAAAGTCTCCTGACAAGATTTACTATAAAGATTTTTGGCAGATAGACATTGCACTGGATATTAATGGACCTTATGCTTTCCATTATTTTTCTATGGCAGAAATTAGCTTGATCTTTGAAATCTTTCTTTAGTAACCCAAAATGTGAAAGGCTATTGGAACTATAGTGCTGTGTACCATATAGTGCTGTGTACCAAATTAGGTTTAGAAGACAGTTTGGAGTTGAACTGTGAATGGATGTTGACCAGCTGATGCATGTGTTAGGAACAGTTTAGAATAAAGGTGGAATTACAGATGCTAATTCAGCAAAGAGTACCTTTTGGAAATATTTGTATAAAAGGTATGCATTAGAAACTGAATATCTGAATGATGTTGAGTGATTTGATATAGAATGATCATTACTTAACCTGACTGTCTCTTTTCAATTGAGTCAAGGAGTTCAAGAGCGATTCTAGAGATACTACAACAGGTGTGAGACCAATCACAAGTCATGGTAGGGTGGAGCTAGAGACATGAAATTTACAGGTACCATTCTTTATTTCTGTGCATGGCATTACCATCTGCTAACAACCTGTAAAACTAAGGATATACAGTCATATAGTGTAGACAGTAAATGAGCATGGCATTCAGCATAGAGGAACTTTTTAAAGTATAATGCCTATAACAATATTGCACTCCTTTGAAGAATTTAAAAGCAACATACCTGCATAATTTCCAACATCACTTCCATCTGCAGCATGCTTGTCCTGCATGTGGGTAGAAATGAAGTCAAGTTGTTCTCATTGATTTTTGGCACAGTGTTTTCCTTTCTGTATTGGCTCTATACTTTTGTCAGCATTCTGGTTTTTTGGAGGTACACCAAAGCTTGCTTGTATCAATTGGATTAGGGAGTTCGAAAACATTTGAAAACATTGTTCGTAGTCTCGTATAAAATGAATTAGTCTCATCCTTGATATAGGATTTCTACCACCAACATGCTGTTTATCAAAGATGGAAAAAAATGTGTATTCATCGTGCATTCAGATTTTATAAAAAATGCAAAATCCAGGGAGGGATTTGTAGTTTTTGTATGTTATTTTGAAGTTGGATTTATGCCACATCCACGAACCTGATAATAATCTTAGTAGACGAATTATATCGAACAGTGTTAAATGAAAGCCAACAAAGGAGATTTCTGCATAGTCATTAAAACAATAGAAAGAAGATGCATTGCCCCATCTCATCACTTAGCTCTCAATGCCTGAGACATTCAATTCATATGGAAGAATTTTTATTGTGTTATTAGATGCAGTGGAAAAACCTTACACCATCTCTTGAAGTGTATTTTTGATTTCTGTGTACTTATTGCTTTGGTGATTGTATCCTCCTGAGGTCAGAATCTGCTACAAGCAAATGGCAATGAAAGAAATGTGAAATGCTTCTCTACTGATTTTAATTTGAAATATATATCTGAACAAAGAAAGATGTTCAACAATGACACATTTTCATTTTTCCCTAAATCTATTTTGTAATTAGTGCTATTTCCATTACCAAAACAGAAATCTGCATCATTTAATATTCACACTATCGAAAATCAAAAATTTGCATTACATCCCACTGGTGTTCTGCTTTAAACCCAACAAAACTATTTCACCTTATGAAAAACATGTTTCTAATATTAAATGAACAGAGTGAGAAATTGCATTTCTAACCACATACAGCTGTTACTAAAGGGCTGCTGAGCTGCACAAAGCATTTGGTCTGACTGTGGTATTGTGTGGTAGTACCTGTGCCACCTAACAAAGTCATGATGCAGAAAAATACAAGAATTCCAAAATTGGACAGTGATTTTGCTGAATTTTTGGCCTACTTCTACTTGAAAAAGCAGAATTAGCAGTCTCATAGAAGATCTAATGTCTAAGCATTTCAGAAATTCAGCAACTAATTAATGGAATGTTACATTATGGAAGATGCATAGTTTCCAGTTACCCAAGCATCATCAAATCACAAAGGACAACAAATATTGGAGAATTCTTTTGATTCACAATCAAATGACTGCTTTTTTTTCAGTCTCATTTCAATACGGGGTGCCCATAAAGTCCTGTTCCTATTTCAAAATTTAATTGTCACAACCACAAGACATAGAAGCAGTGCAATCGTATGCAAATTATTATGGAACTCCAAAAGTTAGTTCTTCAATATGCCATTCAATACCTCAACATGTGTACCCTTAGAATATCAAGGTTAAATTCCACTTCTTGCCATGTATGGGCTGGGCTAGCATATCAGCACACCCAGTTTTAATTAGTATTAGTATTAATAGTGGCAAATGATGCAAAAAAGCGAACTTATACAGCATCACAAAAAAAAAAAAAAAAAAAAAAAAGGGAAAAAAATTCCATTTCACCTGTCCATTCCCTCAATAATTTGTCTAGTTCTTCCTTGAATTTATTCAAACTATCCATTTCCACAACAATGGATGGAAGCTTGTTCCAGCAATCAGCCAGCCATTGGCTGAAAGCAAGCTTCCATACATAGTAGTAGGTAGCATGTGATGCAAGAAAGCAAATGTATGAGCTTATGCAGCATCAGCCAAAAAAAAAAAAAAAAAAAAAAATCACACCATTCCCACCATTCCTTCTTAGCCCATCTGCCCAAATTGCCTCGATTATCCTTGCACGAAGAGTTTCAGTGGAAATAATGGCTGTTCTGCACATAAAATCCTTGAGTTATCCTTATAGGAAGATGTCTAAGGGTGTGATGTCAGGGGAGTGTGGAGGCTAGGCAATTGGTCCATCACAGTCCATCCATCTACCTGGAAATGTTTCATCCAGAAAGTGATGAATATTCACATTCCAGTGTAGAGGTGCACCACCTGTCGAAAAAATGATGAATGGATGCAACTTTTCTAGCTGAGGGATCACAAACTGTTATAGCATGTTGAGATAACTGTTTCCTGTGATGCTTGTCTTGCAAAAGAAAAATGGACCTATCGTGCATAAGCCCACACCAAACGTTTAACTTGGGGCTGTCATGAAGGTTTTTGGAACCCCATATCCGAATGTTGTAGTGATTCACATGTCCAGATACGTGAAAAGTGGCCTCATTAGAGAAAAGCACCTTCTTTAGGTATTCATTGTCTTCATCAATTGAAGCCAGCATGGAACAAGCAAATGCATAGCACTGAGGAAGGTAAAAAGAAGGTAAAAAATGGATAAAAGAAGTTTTATCCATTTCTTTTAGAAAGTTCACAGTATTACTACATCTTCTTTGTAACTGAAAAGTGAAACCTTTGAGTACTGCATAAACTTCTGTTGCAAACTTGAGGTAACATATTTATGTATGCTCCATATGTATTTTTGTAAATTACTCTATTTATAAATAAACCTCAATTTTCAGAGGAATTTTACAGCTGGAGTGATTCAGAGCAGTGTTTCTCAACAGGCAGTGTGTGTGTGTGAGATAAGTTTTTTTTTTTTTTTTTTTTCTCCTACCTCAAAGTTTTTACTGTCATATGCCTTACTCTTTACCATACTACTTCCAGTTCTTTTGCCGGTCTTTGGTTGAAAATTTAGAATATCTGACAATAAAATAGTTCAGCCATTGCACTCTATGTAGCATAATCAGTCCACGGTCTTTGATAATTATATCAGTGCCAGTTGGATAGTTTATTTCATTTAAAGAACCTAAATGCCTTTTCATTTTATTCAAATGTTCTGATTATACTTTTATCCTGTCTTGACATGTGAAGTGTCTTTCTTTTCAACCCACAAAAAGCAAACAGATCTTATTAAATCTGTTATTAAAATTTATTTTATTATTTATTCAAATTAATATTGTACTTCATTATTACATGACACAATACAATTTAATTTTATATACAGTAAATTTTGTAAAATCTGGCACTTTGCATTCTAGAATTCTTTAAAACCTGGCACACTGTACAAAAAAAATGTACATTTTATAATCTGAAAATATTAAGACAGCATTTCTATAAGTGATCACATTTGTCTTTAAGAATCCATGCAAAGGAGTGTGAAGTATTTCTCTCCTAATCTTTTTTTTTTTTTTTTCATGGAAACCACAAGCACGAGAAGTATTAGAACCTGTAGTACTTAGTACCTTGCATGGGTTGAAGGTTGAGAAGATGAAAGAAGATACTTGTTGACATTAGACTTGAATTTCTATAGATTGTAATTATCAGGAAATATGTATGAAGGATGAGGAAGAAGAAAAGTTTTCTGTGAGTCTGAAGTTAACAGTAAAAGGATGCTGACTGGTTGTGACAAGTGTTCGAATTAGTTAACTACCCTCTTTTGAATGGAATCTAGAATCCCAAGAGAGGTTCTGGAGGCACTGCCCAGATGTGGGAACAATATTCCATGGTAGGGCAGACTTGTGATTTGTACAGCTGTTTAGAAGAAAAGTAATGCTGAGAACAAAAGAGAAAATAGTTTTTTAGAAGCAGAGGAAGCAATATTTGTGATGTGCATATGCCAAAAGAGAGATTAGAAGTCAGGGTAATCCCTAACAGAGATATGTGATCTTGTCTAGAAATCTGAGTGTCATCAAAGATAAGCACAGGAGCAGAAGAATCCTTTTTGTGAGATACAAGACAGGATTGAATTTTAGAGGGAATGAATTCAACTAATTTATCTTTCCCTCACTGGAGAATTACCTGGAGATCAGCATTTAAGGAATTGGTAGTAGATATTCGAGAAGTTGAAGCTGTCTGTGCAGGGCAAGGATTCTCAACCTGGAAGGTGGAATGTAATGTGCTATCATCAGCAAAACTAGAGACAGGATTTCCAATCAATGGAAGATGGTCATTAATATACAAGAGGAAAAGAGTGGAAGAAAACTGAACCTTGGAGAACACCTCATTGCTGGAGGAGTTAGAAGACTGAGAGCCATCTACCATCACCTGCAGTCAGTTCTCAGAGAGAAAACTGGATACCCAATTTCGAAAATCAGTTGGAAGACCATAATATGACAGCTTATTTAAAAGACCTTTATGCCAAACACAATCAATAGCTTTCAAAATATCGAGAGCCACTACTTTAATTTCGCCAAACTTTTCCTTTGAATTTGTTCACAGTTGGGTAACATTGGCCAATGGATCGACAGTGACTGAATCCATACCTAGCAATCATTGATCAGATGGAAGGTTTCTAGATAGTTTAAGAATTGGCAATTAATAGATTTCTCCATTATTTAAAAAGAATAAAGTGCAATGGGACAATAATTGTATGCTAGGAATTTGTCATCCTTTTTAGGAACTGCTTAGATATGAGCAAATTTCCAACCAGAAGTGAAAAAATGCAACACAGAACAGGAGTAAGCTCAGCAGCACAGGTTTTGAGAACAAGTCAAGAAATACCATTAGGACCTGTTGCACTCTCTTAGCATAAAGATTATTTAAAATTCTTCTGACATCCTTTTGACAGAAGACCACAAGAGGCATTGACTAGAGTGCACTGGGAATGGTAGGAGGCAGTTTACTGAAATCATCTATACATGAGATGGAGCTTTATCTTTGGCTGAAGTGGCAATAAAATTTTGCCACTTCAGCCAAAGAGAATGCTGTATTTAATAGAGATGAGCAAAAGGTGTGGCAAATGGCTTTGGCATGAGACCAGAATGCTCAACTATCATTTGGGCAAGAAGCAAGTTTTCTACTCTTAGCCTGTTGAAAGCCAGTTTGGACCGATTAATAACTGCATTACAGTTGTTGTGAGCTTTTGTGTAGGCAGAAAAAGAACCTGGAGATTTGGATACAAGCTAGTTCCAATATGCAGCATTCTTATCTCGAACAGCCTTAGTACATTTATTGGAAAATCAAGGTTCAGATCAGCGTTTCTCAAACTGTGTTCTGCGAAACATCGTAATTAATAATTTAAAAATATATAAAATAAATAAATTTTGTATATTTGTAGCATACACCACTTTTGTATCATTATAATATTTAACATATATATTTTTTTCCAGTTATTAATATACCAGCATAGACTAATAATCAAATAGACTACGGAACACTTTATTTTCGCAGGCTTTGCATAGAGTATGCGTTAGAGGTAATGCCATCTATGGAAAAAACGAAAAATTAGCAATGTGGTGATCTAGTATTTTTTTTTTTTTTTTTTTATGATAACCCCAAACACGAGAGGTATTAGAACCTATAGTACTTAGTACCGTGCTTGGGTTGGAGGTTCAGAAGACGAAAGAAGATATTTGTTGATATTGGACTTGAACTTCTGTAGATTGTAATTTTCAGGAAATACGTATGAAGGAAGGTTGTTCCAGAAAACGGCAGTTGAATGAATAAATGAGGAAGATGAAAAGTTGGTTCTGTGGGTTTGAAGTTGGACAGTAAATGGATGTTGGCTGGTGGCGGCACGTGTTCGGACTGTTTTGAAAGAGAGAGCGGGAATTATAGAAGCCAATTCAGAAGAACAGTGCCCATGGAAGTATCTGTAGAAGAGGCATGCAGCAGAAACAGTGCGTCTATGAGAAAGCGAGTGGAGAGACTCTGTTAGAGATGAATCATTAATTAACCTAACTGCCCTCTTCTCAATGGAATCAAGAAGCCTGAGAGAGGTTTTGGGGGCACTACCCCAGATGTGTGGGAACAATATTCCATGGCAGGGCGGATTTGCGATTTATACAGAGTGAGCAGCTGTTTGGAAGAAAAGTAATGCCAAGAGCGAAAGAGAAAACCAAGTTTTTTAGATGCAGAGGAAGCAATATTTGTAATGTGCTTGTGCCAAAAGAGATTAGAAGTCAGGGTAATCCCCAAAAGAGATATATCATTTTGTCTAGAAATCGGAGTGTCATTAAAGATAAGCATAGGAGCAGAAGAATCCTTTTTTGCGAGATATAAGACAAGATTGAGTTTTAGAAGGGTTGAAATCAACTAAGTTGTCTTTGCCCCACTGGAGAATTACCTGAAGATCGGCATTTAAGGAATTGGCAGCAGATTTTCGAGAACTTGAAGCTGATTGAGCTGGACAAGGTTTCTCAAAATGGAAAGTTGAATGCAATGTGCTATCATCGGCAAAACTATGGATAGGATTTCCTGTCAATGGAAGAAGGTCATTGATATTCAAGAGGAAAAGAGTGGGGGAAAGAACTGAACCTTGGGGGACACCGGCATTAGTGGAGAAGTTAGAAGACAGAGAGCCATCTACCATCACCCTCAGTGAGCGATCAGAGAGAAAACTGGATAACCAATTACTAAAAACAGTTGGCAAACCATACGATGGAAGCTTGTTTAGAAGACCTTTATACCAAACACGATCAAAAGCCTTTGAGATGTCAAGAGCAACTACTTGTGTTTCACAGAACCTTTCCATTGAATTAGTCCATAAATGGGTAACATAAGCCAGAATATCACCAGTGGATCGACACTGACGGAATCCATACTGGCGATCGTTGATCAGACGGAAGGTTTCTAGGTAGTTTAAGAGTTGGCGGTTAATTGATTTCTCCATTACTTTAGAAAGAGTAGAACTAATTGCAATGGGACGATAATTGGATGGGAGGGATTTGTCACCCTTTTTAGGAACTGGCTGGATATGAGCAAATTTCCAAACAGAAGGAAAAACACCTTTGGAATAAGAAAGTGAAAAAAAGGCGGCAAAAAATAGGAGTAAGTTCAGGAGCACAGGTTTTGAGAACAAGTGGAGAAATACCATCGGGACCTGGAGCTTTCTTAGCATCAAGATTCGTCAAAATCCTTCTGATATCCTTTTGACGGAAGACCACAGGAGGCACTGAATGAAAGCGTGTTAGGAATGGTGGGAGGTGTTTTACCAAGATCATTAATACATGAGCTCGAAGAAAAATGGGATGCTAACAGGTCAGCTTTATCCTTGGCTGAAGTGACAACAGAACCATCTGGTTTGGACAGAGGTGGGAGCAGAGATGGGCAAAAGTTGTGGCCAATAGCTTTGGCAAGAGACCAGAATGCTCGGCTACCATTAGGGCAAGAAGCAAATTTTCTACTCTTAGCCTGTTCAAACTCTAGTTTGGACTGATTAATAACTGCTTTACAATTGTTGCGAGCTTTGGTGTAGGCAGAAAATGAAACTGAAGAATTAGAAACAAGCCAATTACGATATGCAACATTCTTCTCTTGGACAGCCTTAGCACATTTATTGGAAAACCAAGGTTTAGATAAAGGACGAGATTTTAAAGTGGAGTGTGGGATAAAGGATTCCATTCCTGCAAGAATAATTTCACTGACACGATCTGAGCAAACGTTGACATCAGAAGTTTTGAAACAGGAATCAGACCAAGGAAAAGAAGAAAAGAAATCTCGCAGGTCATCCCATTTTGCATTCTTGTAATGCCAAACAATACGAGGTTGGGAATAGCCATGAGATAAAGGTTCCATTGGAGAAGAGGCAATCACCAAGTTGTGATCTGAAGTGCCTAAAGGACCTCTCACTTCAACCTTGTACTTACAAGGGTTGTTTGTGAGAAGAAGATCAAGCGTATTGGCTGTATGATTAGGATTGTTCGGTATTCTTGTAGGTAAATGAACAATCTGTGCTAGGTCATTAGTAATTGCAAAAGCCTCAGCATCTCGACCTGCTGGGTCGGTGTGACTAGAAAACGGAAGCCAGCTGGAGTTGTGAACATTAAAATCACCAAGGAAAATTACCTCACTGTTAGGAAAGTTGGATTGACGAAAATCAAGTTGCAAAGAGAGGTAGTCAAAGAGCTCCAAGTGATTAGTGGAGTTGGGAGAACGGTAGAGACAACAGATGAATTTGACACAGTGAGGCAGAGAGATTTTAAGCCAGAGAAGATTAAAGAGAGAAGATTCCAAATTGCCAAGTCTCTGACAGGGAATATCAGAACGGACATATGCACAAGTACCACCTTTGAGGCGAAAGGAATCATACAGCAAATAATTTGGACATCTGAGATGAGCAGTAGTTGAATCAACTGATAACTGAGATTCAGTCAGAAAAAGTACATTGGGTTTGGAAGATTGCAAGTGGAAATGGACATCGTTGAGATTGGAATGGAGACCACGTATATTTGTGAAATGAATTAGGAAGTCCTTGGGAGGTTTAGATCTTTTTGCAGATAAGCTTGCTCTATTATTTTGACAATTCATGGTGTATTCAATAGTAAGAAAAAGTGGGTGGGACATGCTGTATGAAGTAATGAAATTTTTGGATATGGCGTACATGTGGTAAGAATATACCCAGATCCTTGACATAACGTGGCCTCGACAATGCTCCCCGCATACACACTACTCGGACTCCCTCCAGTCACTATCTGCCAGAGTAGAGGTAGCAAGATTATACACTAGCTTATCCGGAAGCTTCCTAGAGAGTTACCAATAGGTTTGGTCCGGTGTACTATCTAGCGGCCGGCCTGCGAACACCGTTTTAGAGCTGTACCCTCGAAATGTAAGGAATATTGGATCTCGCCACGACATTCATCATAACCTCAAAAATCATCAATCATACTGCATGATGGAAGAGATAGGGAAGGGTTAGCCGGAACTTAGCTCTAGAGACTAATCATGGGTTCCACCACTTCAAGCCTCCAATAAGCAAAGTGGTGGTATTTCACCGGTTGATGAGAGTCATCTACCACCTAGTACTACCTGGTAACATAGAGGGGCGGCGTTCCTCCATGTGGTGTGGGCGCCACACCTCGACCCCTGCTTACGTTGGTTCACACCTGGGTGGTCACCCACCATGTACTTGTGCATGAAGGTTATACCCAGGATTACTAACAGTCCCACCATCGTGAAGGCGCAAGCAGAGGATTTGGCTGTCATAGACCGTCCGGACTTCGCCGAAATTGGGTCCACTTGACTTGAGTGTCACCCGAATATCAGTTCCATCAGCGTTTTGGACTCCCAGGTAGCAAGAACAGCTTGTCTGCCATATCTGAGAGAATGTCTGTGACAACCTCAAGGACCATTCGTATGCAATTTAGCCTGGAGTACATGGGTTGAAGGAGAGGAGGAGCGAACCAATATCATAACATGAGCTCATTTCCTTGTATAAATTTTTTTTTTGATAATTATTAGTATTTCAAAATATTATTAAAATATGTGACCATGGATTTGTGGTTGAAAAAAGGAACTTTAAAACGAGAAGCAAAGTACTCCTAGTAGTGCAACTACGGTCGATGAAAACAAACACAATATTGTCACACCTAAAAGTGAGGATGAACAATCGCAGCCTTTTGTTCCCCAAAAATCCGAAATGAAAAACCTGGGACCAACTAATAAAAGACCAAAACGAAAGTACAATGACAGTTATTTGAATTTTGGCTTTACATGTGTTGGAAATAAAGATGCTCCTGATGCACAGTGCATCATATGGAATGAAATATTAGCAACAGTTCTTTGGCTCCCGCTAAACTTGTGTTCTGTGAATATGTTGTGAGATGAAAAGTGTTCAGTAACTAAAAAAGTTTGGGAAATGCTGGTTTAAATAAAGGATGAGATTTTAAGGTGTAGGAAAGAAATCCTTTATTCCACACTCCAGGAATAATTTCTGTAACACAATCTGAGGAAACATTGATATCAGAAGATTTGAAACAGTAATCCAACTAAGGAAAAGAAGAAAATAAGTCTCTCAGATCATCCCATTTTTATATTCTTGTAATGCTAAGCAACACGAGATAGAGAATGGCTCCACTGGAGAAGAGAGACCATCACAGAGTTGTGTTCTTATGTGCCTAGAGGACCACTCACCTCGACCGTGTACTTAGAAGGGTAGTTTTTGAGAAAAAGTACAAGCATGTTTGCTATGTGATTAGGATTATCTTGTGTTCTGGTAGGTAAATGAACAATCTATGCAAGCCATTAGTAATTGCAAGAGTCTCAGCACGACTGTTTCAAGACTAACTGGTTCTGATCTGGTAGTAGTTGGTTACTAGTGGCAGGGGCAGGCCCAGGATTTTCTAAAGGAGTGGGGCTAAAGCAATAGTGGACTAAAGGAGTGTGTTTCAAGGAATCATTAAGCTTTAATGAAAAAAAAAAAAAAATCTACATTATTTTGATTATTTAAATACATTATTTAAATCTACATTATCACAGAGGGTGCTTTTTTTTTTTTTTTTTCTCCAGTGGAACCACTGGCAAATTTTTCAAATAAATTACTTTGGTGATCATTGATTTTTTTGCCTGCGTCGATTCTCTTATAAACCCATTTACCTAAAATAGCCTATTATTCAATGCTGTACAAACAGTATTTGTTATTTGAACAAATGGAAAAATTTTTTAAAAAAAGGTTTAGATTAAAGGAGGATAACAAAACATCTGTAACACCCTATATATAATGTAAGGAGTGTTATTATTCCTAAGTTATTCAGTCTCATTATGGTTTAAACTAGAGAAAATTTTATTTTCAGGCAGCTAAATACAACATATAACCAAAGGTATTTTATAAAAAGGGATTTTAAATCAAAAATGCAATACATAGTAAAGTACCATTTGTTTGTACGATGGCCTCGAACCTTCTGGGCACACACTATTTTGGCATGCAGCCCAATCCAGTGTTTCACATCAGTCCATAAGGGTTCTTATGGCGACCTGACAGCTCTAAGTGGATTGGCCAACTTTGAGCTATCAGATAAGTGGCTGTCTGACAGCTGTACATTGGCTAGTCCAACTTGGAGAATGACTGTCCACAAACTAGTCCTGTACCAAATTGAGCGTAGTCATAGTGGTACTGACAGAGCCTATTTCTATAGTACTGCCACAGTATAGGTAACACAAAATTGTCAAAGATCCAAGTAGTCTGTTGATCTCATGGTTTCAAGCATTGCCACCAAACATCAGTCAAGATAGCACACTCTGACAGGAAATGCTCTGAGCTGTGGCAATAAAGTTGTTGGACTGGTATGTTGTGGTCATGTTCAATGAGTTGGAAAATAAGCAGAAGTGGTACATTGCAGTTCAAAGCTCCTTCAACAGATAGTAGTACAGAAATTATCCAGTAGGCTAAACTTCATCTGTCATTTCCCAGTGCATCAACCTAATTTTTCTAAATCTAGTTGCAATAGCATACCATCATTACTGTCATTGACCAACTTGCCAACCTTTGTATCATCTGCAGACTTTGATATTAAGCCTGACATACCTTCATTATCATTAATAAATATTGAAAACAACAATGGGCCCAGCACTGAACCCTGAGAAACTCCACTGATAACATTAGTCCACGAAGAGAAGTGCCCATTGATAATCACTCTGTCTTCTTACACTTAACCATCCCTTTATCTATAGCAGTAACTTGCCCTTAATGCCACATTGCTCCAGTTTATACAGAAGTTTTTTTATTTGTAAAATAATAAGAGGAGTTTACCTCAATATAGAAGTTTTTTATGTGGAACAGTATCAAAAGCCTTCCTGAAATCCAAGTATACGATATCAGAATAATTTGTTGCTTCCAGTTCCTTGGTCACTGCATCATAGTAACCTATCAGATTGGTTAGACAAGACTGCCCTTTCACAAATCTGTATTGTGACTGCAGTATAATTGCATTCTTGCCCAGATGGTCCTGCATTACTTCTTTAACCACTGACTCCATTATTTTCCCTGGAACAGATGTTAAGCTGACAGGTCTGTAATTACTTATGTCACCTTTTATAACCCCATTTTTATGAATTGGGGATACATTCGCACATCTCCAGTAGTACCTTCCCTGAATCCTGGATGCTCTCATAATTATGGCTGAGGGTTGTTCACCTCGTTTGCTGCCTCCCTTAATATGATTGGATAGATCCCATCCAATCCAGATGCCTTTTTATGTTTAGCTTCAACAATTTATCTTCCACTTTCCTTTCAGTTATCACAAAGTGATTTAGCTCCCCGTTGCAGTTTGAACTTCTGAAATCGCCTCCCATAAAGAATTCCTCATGTGAATATAGATGCAAAATATCTATTCAGTTTGTCAGCGACCTGAGTCATCAACAGTTAACCCATTGACATCAAGTGACCCAAAGTGATTCAACCTCTTCCTTATACTGTTAATATAAGCATAGAAGTGTTTGCTGCTTTTCTTGGCGGTGCCTCCATAGCCAGGTGGGCAGGAGCAGCAGTGCATAGCACACGCTTCTTGATTAGACCGGGGTTCGAGCCCGTGTCCACCAAATACGGAGGATGCGGAAAGGTCAGGGAATGACCACCGCATATCCCCGGAGCAATATGGCCTTAGTTGCTAATGCTCCTAAAAACTAAATAACAAACAAGCTTTTCTTGGCATTCTTTGCCAGAGACTTCACATAATCTGCCTTAGTTTGTCTAACCTCCTTTGTGACTTGATGACTAATTTACATCTACCATAGGCTTCTATATCACCTGATAATTTATATGATCCCATGCACTTTCTCTGCCACCTGTCTCAATAGTTCATCTGATTTCCATTTAGATCTAAGCCTTGAACAGTATTTCTTCATTGGTATGAAAAACCTAGTAGCTTCTTTGATTACTTCCTGAATGCTTCTCATTTAGAATTTGCTGTTGTTAACATCATCAGTTGGCCCCACTGCATAGAATTTAAAACTGTCTGAGACCGTTGTAGTCACCCTTACAAAAGTCCTGTGTACACTGTGATCACTGCCACCCAGTTGGTCTTTTACATAAAACTGCAGATTCTTAATGCGTGTAGAATCGCTGCTGATAACCAAATGAAGAATATTGCTTTATCTTGTTGCCTCTCTAACATGCTGCTATAGAAAACAGTCATCCAAGAAATCTACAAAAAAGTCTTGCTAGTGTGTGAGTGGCCATCCCACAAATTCCCATCAACATCTGAAAAATTAAAATTCCCCATAAGACAGCCTGATTTAGTGGCCCACTATTTCTCTGTATAGCTGTTTGGTATACTAATCAGTCATTAGGCCTACAACTCACTCCTACTCTCAATTTTGTTTTACCAGTGCTGATATCACACCAGACTGACTCAACATTGCACTGGTCACCCATGTTGACTGGATGCACATGCATTTAATATGCTTCCTAGCTAAGAACGTAACTCCTCCACCCCTCCTCTCCTGTCTGTCTTTCCTGTATACATTGTACTCCCCATATTCAAATTCACCATCACTTATGTCCGAGTGACACCATGTTGAGGACATAAAGAAAAATGTAACTGCTGAACTGAACATTATCTCTTTTGATGCTTTTGCTGACTCTTTTCAGAAACTTTTAGAATAGTGTAATAAGTGCATTCAATCATGTGGTGATTACTTTGAAGAAAAAATAAAACCGTTTTTGAGCTCCTTCACTTTGTTTTTATTGCACCAGTCTTGAAACTTTATTGCTACACTACATATGTAATCTCCACAACAGAACATATCCATCAGAGCAAAACATCGTGTGGTGAGATTTGTCACTCCATAGCACCTGCAACTGTTCTAGTGTCTGTGAATATCTCAACATCAAATGCCACTTCGCATTACACCATCTACATAACTCAAAGTTATGCAGCTTCCTATGGATGATAAAATTACTGACAGATGTTTCAGTGGCTTCATGGACCTGTCCCATGATATTTATACAGATATGAGGCATGAAATACCTTCTCTGTAGTTCCTTGAACATATATTGTTGGGTGTGAGGCCATTCAGGCATTTTTTTTGTTGTTGTTGAGGCATCTTCTGTGGATTTTCATCTTTGAGTAACACCTGCCATAGTGGAATTTTTGTGGTTCAGATGATTTTCTTATATGCACATGGAAACATCAAACCATTATTCCACATGGAAAGTAAGTTCTTATCTGTGATCTATATTGGCCTTTAATGTACTGCTGTCATGTATGTAGTTTCATGAGATTATATTGGTAAGTCTGAGCCAGTGTGTGTGTGTGTGTGTGTGTGTGTAGAGAACTTCTCGTTAGTACACTATTTGTGTAGGAGTGTTGAATAGTTTTTAAATAACAAACTGTATGCCTTTTTTTTATTTTTATTATTTTTTTGTTTTTTATACACATCAACCCCGAAGTCACCTTGATTAATGCATAAAATTCAACATTTTTTCCATTCACAACATTTTTCCAACAAATTCTGACGATTTGTTGGAAAAATACGGGACCATGCTGAGGAAATGTCGCGAGCTAGGCCATAATGTCTATGTGTCTGCAATTCTGCCCAGACACGATAGGAGGGATTATATGTTAAGAGCCTTGTGGATTAACTCAAGACTTGAAGGAATCTGCAAGGCTTTAGGGGGTAAATTTCTATCAGCATGGCCCACTCTTGTAGGTAGAAGGAATTTGTTTTGTAGAGACGGGATACACTTAAACAAAGGTGGTGCAAAAGTTTTTGCCAGTATTATTGACGGCCTCCGTAGCCGAGTGGACAGGAGCGGGAGTGCAGTAGCACATGCTCTTTGAGTAGACCGGGGTTCAAACCCCTGACTGCTGAATACGGTCTATCTGCCAACCCGCACTGGACCAGCGTGGCAGATTATGGTCCATTTCCCTCAGCATGAATTGTTGAGGAGGCTTCCATCCTGCAGTGGGTTGATAATGGCTGCACTTTACTTTATTGAGGATACCTTAAAGGTTCAGGGAAACTGCTAGTTAGGGGGGATGTGGGTAATACTGACACGTGTTCATCTGATAATATTGGTCAATGTAACTCTTGCACATACCTTAAGAGTTCTTATCTGTTACCCCAACTGGATGTATTATCTAGATGTTCTGGGGGCAAAGACGTTTCACGTGAGCGGGTAGCTAATATCAGGGAAGAGAGCCTAAAAAACTTCAAGGGTTGCGTTAGGGTTGTTAAATATACAAGAACAGTAAATCTTAATTGTTTATACAGTAACGTTAGAAGTGTCGTCAATAAAATAGGCGAATTCGAACTGCTGGTTAAAACAAGTAACGCGGACATAATAGGGCTTAAAGAGACATGGTGCCACCCGGAAATTGGGGATGATGAGTTTCAGTACGGCTTGTATAATGTAATTAGGAAGGATAGGGTAGATAGAAGGGGTGGTGGGGTAATGCTTTTTATCAGAAGCAGCCTGAGTGCGACGATAGCTTTCCCGGATTCAGACATTTCACATGCTAGTATAGTCTGTATGGTGTGAGATAGTTGGAAACAAAGGTATAATGCGAGTAGGAGTAATCTACGGACCAGGTGATTGTGAAGATTATGACAAAAGCCTCTACATACAAATGGAATGGGCAAGTAAGTGTCAATGCCTTATTATGGGTGATTTCAATTTGCCTCTAATTGATTGGAGTAAATGGGAAGGAAACTCGACATGGGGAACAAAATTTTTAAATCAACTAGATCACTGTTATTTGTATCAACATGTCAGGGAAAGTACTAGAGAAAAGAATATCCTAGACCTCATTATCACACATGAATCAGATGACATAACAGGGCTGACAGTAGAGGAACCAGTAGCAGGAAGTGATCACGGAGTTCTACGGTGGGTGATGACGAGAGAGGTAGCAGCAGTAAAGGGCAAAGGAGTGGGTTTTAATTTCAGAAAAGGAAATTACAATGCCTTAAGGTACTACATGGCCTCTATTAACTGGGTAGATATTGCGCAGAGAATGAATACAATTGAACTGTGGTACGCTTTTAAAACATTAATCACAGATGCCTTGAATGCGTATATACCATTAAAAAAATACTCCACAAGAAGGGTTCCAAGTTGGATGAATAGTGAAGTTGCCGCATTACTTGAGCAGAAAAAGGTGGAATGGAAAGGTTACAGAGCAATAAAAAGTACTGAAGCCTATAACAGCTACAAGGTGATCTGTAATAGAGCATCAGAAAAGGTTCGACAGGCAAAGGCAGTTCATGAGAAATCACTAGCAAAGGATTTCTTCACATATATAAATGCCAAGAAGAGCAGGACAAACCAGATTGGACCTTTACGTAAGGGAAAGGGGATAGTAATAAATACACCAGCTGCAGTTGCAAATGAACTCAACAGTTATTTTGCATCGATATTTACAAATGAAAAGCCTTTTGTGGCAATGGGAAATTGTGGGAGCGAAGTTAAAAAATATGTAATTAATGATATCGAAATTTCGCAAGATTATTTAATGAAAAAACTTTCGAGCCTACAGACCAGTAAGGCTCCTGAAGTTGATGGAATATACCCTATAATCTTAAGGGAGGCGGCAAGTGAGTGCATTGAACCATTGAGGCTAATTATGCGAGCATCACTAGACTCTGGGGAGATTCCCTTGGATTGGAAAAGTGCAAATGTATCTCCCATACATAAGGGTGGCTCTAAAAGTGAAGTTGGAAATTATCGACCTGTCAGTCTGACTTCAGTAATAGGGAAAATCATGGAGGCAATGATCAAGGGTGGAATTCAGGATCATTTGGATCGAATTGAAATTCTCATGGATACTCAGCATGGTTTTGTAAAGGGAAAATCATGTTTAACAAATCTGGTTCGCTATTTCGAAGGGGTCACTCATGAGCTGGATTTAGGGAATAATTTCGATATTGTTTATTTAGATTTCAGCAAAGCTTTTGACTCAGTCCCACATGAGCGGTTGCTTTATAAGCTGGAACAGGTTGGAATCACTGGGAAAATCCTTAGATGGATGGAAGGATGGCTTCAGGGCAGGAGGCAGAGGGTTGTGATAAATGGCTATTCCTCAGATTGGGTTGATGTAAGAAGTGTGGTTCCCCAAGGATCAGTATTAGGACCACTGTTGTTTTTAATTTTCATAAACGACATTGATGAAGGGATAGAGGGCGTGATGTCTAAATTTGCAGATGATGTTAAAATTGGTAGAGTAGTTAATGATCACTGTCAAGCTGAGCTTCTTCAGAGAGACTTAGATAGACTTCAGGAATGGTCAGAAAAATGGCAGCTGTGCTTTAATCCAACAAAGTGTAAGGTATTACACCTGGGAAACAGTAATCCCAAAAAAACTTATTCACTTGGTGGAGTTCAACTAAACCCAGTACTGGAGGAAAGGGACTTGGGTGTTACGATACGGACAGACATGAAATTCTCTGAGCATTGTAAACAGGTTGCAAGGAAGGCCCATGGTGTCCTATTGATGATCTATTGAACTTTTGCAAGTAGAGATAGGGACATGATAATCCCATTATATAAGGCTTATGTTAGACCGCACTTGGAATACTGTGTTCAAGTATGGAGACCGCACCTAAAGAAAGACATTGAGCTTCTTGAAAGGGTGCAAAGAAGGGTAACTTGCCTGGTGAGATCGGCAAAAGGGCGTCCTTATGAAGAAAGACTTCAAATATGTGGGTTGCAGAGTTTGGAAACTAGACACCTTAGAGGAGATTTGATTGAGGTGTTTAAGGCTCTGAGAGGCATCAGTAAAATGAATGAGGACAAAATTTTCAAGATTATAAATGATGCTAGAACTAGGGGACATAAATTCAAGTTACGGGGGGAAATGTTTAGATTGGACTGCAGGAAGTTTTATTTTAGCCAGCGAGTTATAAATTACTGGAATAAGTTGCCTTCATGGGTGGTAGAGGCCGACAGTTTGGGGAAATTCAAAGGTCATCTGGATAGTACTTTCGGGTAAGGGAAGCACATAGGATGATAGGTTTAATTTCCTTTTTATTTATTTTTTATTTTATTTTTTTTTATTTATTAATTATTATTATTTAGTTATTTATTTTATTTATTTATTTTTTTTTTTGTTTTGTTCAGATTTTTTTTTTTTTTTTGGCTGGTGCAGCATAAGCCATAGGCTTTCTTGCACCATGCGGCCGTTACTAATACTAATACATTCGTTACTTTCCTTCATTGATTTGTATTGATTGCATCAGCAGTATTATGTATTAGCCATTTCATGTGTCTTTAATTTATTTGGTTTCCTATGAGTTGTACTTTATTTCAAACATTTGTTCTCATATAATGTAACTGTTCCATTAGTTGTCCCAGGCCTAACCTTGTAATTATCACAGCTAATAAATGGAATTTATTATTCGACAATAAAAGTTTGTCTGCACTTACCTTAGTCTCCTGATATTTGTATTGCACACTGTTACAGAAATCCATGTGATTTGCTCAGATTCAATCTACAGGTTTTATTTTGCTACTATTAAACCAGTGGTGGATTTAACAGCCAGTGAGGTTGGCAGATTCTTAAATGAGTCCCATTGGGTTAGGAGTTACAATGCAGAGTTCAATGTTATTTCTTTGAATAACACTGCATTACATTCAGATGATCTACATTAATGGAAGATCATCTGAATGTTCTGCAGTGTTATTTAAAGAAATTGAGCAGAAACTTTTTGATTTTGGCAGACTTGTGAAGATAATTGGAAAGTGAACATTTGAAGAGGAGTTTGAATAAACTGAATTTTATTCTAGCAACTCAATTTTTATTTTATTATATAATAAAATATCTCATTTATTTGGTTTCTCTCATTTATTTTCATTCAGTATTTTTTTTTTTTTTTTTTTTTTTTTTGTGAGTTTGGCAAATCATAATTAACACATTACCATCTTCAATTCAATAGAAAAGCTAAAAATGAACTTTTTATAATCAAAACAAAAAGGATTATCATACAGATGCCATGCATTCATCTTTGTTAAATTGAGGGTGTGAGTGATGGAAGGTTAATATTCTTATAATGAACAAGAAGTTAATTTCTGTCATTTGTACCCTTAGTAAAGAGTGAAAATTCATTTTATATATGTTTATGAGAAATCACTAGCAAACAGAGCAAAGAGGGGGGATAAAGAATTCTTCACATATATAAATGCCAAGAAGAGCAGGACAAACCAGATTGGACCTTTACGTAAGGGAAAGGGGATAGTAATAAATACACCAGCTGCAAAAAAGGTACTGAAAAAAAAAAAAAAACTGGTCTGAAGCTGTATAAAATTTTGAAAATGACTGCTCAGTTCTGTTGTAATCTCTGGGCCACCACAAGTGGTTAGGCAAGGTAGGCAATGCCTGCCTTGCTTATGGGTGACAGTTCAGGAAGGCACCACCAAAAATTCTTTTGCCATTGCTTTCTGATTTGTTAACATTTATCAGTATTCAATATTTTTTGCAGTAAATTTTATTTCGTCTACTAGAGGCACATAGGATTGCAGTACTACTACATAATCTGTGGTCTTGGTATTCCTTACGGAATATGGGCCCTTATTTCTCCACTGTGTCAAACCATCCTAAAAATCTTTATAGAAAGTTTCATAAGATTCATTTTGATTGAAATGGCCAAATAAACAAGCAATATTGATACAGGCAATACAAGTGTACAGGTTTGGAGAATTTAGAATTCTCATATTTCTCAACAGAAAAATTCTTTTATTGGCTGCCAGTTGTAGTGCTTTTAAATATATTTTCAGATAATGATTGATGTTTAATTAAAAAAAAAAAAAAATTGGCTTGCTAACCTAGAATCCCTCCCCATTTGATAATTACTGTGGAAAATAAACTTATCAGTAGTTTCTGGATTTTTTACAGACAGACAATTTTTATTTTGATATTAATATATTGATGTGATATACATATATTCATATAAAATTTAATAAATTCATATTTTTAATAAAAATTATTCAGCATAACTATTTTGCAAAGGTGAAGAAAGAGGCACTAGAAACTTTGTCAAATTTTCCTGTAGGTTCATATATAGGTCAGTAGCTTGACATTCTCCCATCATGATGTTCATCTCTTGTTGGTTTCTGCTGATTGTGCCTTACAACTAATAACCAAAATGTCATCACTGGCAGATACTACTTCACAGACTTGCAAGTTCTTTCTTTACCCATACCCTAATGTTATTTAATAACCTTGTTTTCTAAATGCTTAAAACGCCAGCCACTATTAATATCGAATTACTGTGGGCACAGAGCGAAACGGAGACAGAATAAATTATGACAAGTTTAATAATAGGAAAAACACATATTATTGCCAGCCACTAATTATTCAATTTTTCATAAATAACTTAAAAGCTTAAAGTAGTCATAATTAATGAATAGCTTTTAATTAAGCATTTCATATGGAAGTGCATATCTTATGGAAGTTACAATCTTAAATATGTAATCTTGTTAAGGCAGAGGTTCCCAACCTTTCTCGGTTCACAGCACCCTCAGTGTCCCAGTAATTTTTTTCATGGCACCCCTAGGCCAAAAGAAATATCTAACACAGTGGTTTTCAACCTTTTTAATATATACCTATATAATAATTTTATTCTTTATATGGAGGTACTACATAAAGATGAATTATAGATCACCACAAAATTAAAAAGATATGGTACAATGGCTATTGTACTCTTTTATAATGAAATAAATATATAAATTTCAAAATAATAATAATAACTTTAAGTAACTTAAACCCAAATTACATGGCACCCCAAGAATGGAATGTTGTTGCGGCACCCCGGTTGAAAACCACTGTGTTAAGGAAACTTAACCTTTACCTAAAAGGTTACCTAAAATCGGATAATTACTATTTAGTTCAATAAACATTTGGGAAACTTTTAATTCTGTTAAATACAGTTAGATTACCTATAATGGTTAAAGGCAAAAACTTGGAAGTCTTATGTAAAGTTTTTTTTTATTTGTGGCAGTTGTCAGTAATGACACATTGATTGACAACGGATGTCAGTCATGATCATCAAAAGCAAATGAGAGAAGAAAATCTTGCAATGATTTTCATTTCTCATTTGAATGAGATGAAAATCATTTTAGGGAAAGTTGCAGGTAAGCTACCAATAAAGTTTCTGTTGATTTTCCCCCTTTGCCAATATTTTCCTTCAAGAAAAAATGTTGCTATACTGTCCAAGAAATTCTGTTTAGTACTTTGCAATACATTGTAAAATCCATTTTTTTTTTTTTTTTTTTTTTTTTCTTTTGAAATGGGACATTTGGTGGAGTTGTCTTTCAGCCCCTAAAACCTGAACATCTGTCAGTTTTATGGGCTGGCTGTGTGTGCTTGAGTCCATTCTAGGTAGAGAGCATTGTACGAAGGAATTTTAATCACATTTATCTAATGCCATAAAAAAAATCAACTGCTTTCAGTACGGGAATAAATAGCATTTATTACATGCATAATAAATTAACCCCAGGGGCTCGCATCTGGTGAGTTATTGGCTTGTCACACCCAGGGTCCTGAGCTGGATGTCGTCATTCTTCTCTTCCTTGGCAATTCTCTTCTACTTCAGACTCTTGCTTTCTCTTTCTTTCTCTCTCTCTCTCAGAGTAACAATTTTTTTTGGCTAGTGCAGCAAAAGCCTTGGGCTTCCTTGCATCATATGGCTAATAATAATAACTACTTCAAGCTACTCAATTTAATTAAAAGAGACACTTCATTTATTATTATTATTAGCTATATGGTGCAAGGAAGCCTGAGGCTTATGCTGCACCAGCCAAAAAAAAAAATTCCCAAATTACCCTAAGAGAGAGAGAAAGAGAAAAACAAGGGAATCGCCAAGAAAGAGAAGAATGATGATATCCAGCTCGGGACCCTGGGTGTGCCAAGCCCATACTCACCAGATGTGGACCCCTGGGGTTAAATTAGAACTGTTGCATTGCCAGAAACTTGTGCACGTGGGTGTGTGCGTGGTGGGAGACGATAAGAAAGTTATGGTCCCTAGATGATGCTGGTGGTATAATTTTCTGGTTTGGTTGGAATTGACTGAATTTACCCTGCTGTTTCTATCGGTTTTACTGCGCATTAGTTACCAAAGCCATAATGCGCTATTGAACGTTTTACGTCGGAATTCATATTAGTGAGTCCACAGTCCAACATATAATCTTAGAGTGTCGATATTATATAGACATTCGATTTGAACGTCAGGCATTGACCGAAGTTTATGATGTAAATAACTTCACTAAGTTTTTAGAATGTAAAGAAAATTATCAGGCACTGGCTAACTTTGCAGACAAGGCTTTCCGCAAAAGGAAAGGACTTGCCGACTGAGAATAATTATGTAATGTTATAAGTGTACTACCACTGTATATAGTTGCCTCCTTGGTATTAATCGTATTGATACAAGACCTCTGATGAGGAAATTTATTTGTATTTATTGCCGGAAGGCAATATTAGCGTTCAGAATATATAAGTCGATGTTCCAGGATCGTTGTTGGGTGGACGGTGTCCTGGGACTTCGGCCTGTAATAAAGTGCATAAATTGTAAATCATAAATTGTATAAATTATAAATTGTAAGATATATATCGGACCTCATTGTAACCGAACTGGTAGGTCCTAACTATCTGTATAGTTGTATAAGTTTTGAAGGTTAATATAGAAATTGGTGCCTTCAACAAATTGTAATAACTTAGTTGCAAGTGTTATGGATATACAGTATGGTCAAATGTCTGATGATTGGTCTCAGGCAAGAGACTTATTGTTTGTAATCATTCCTGTGAAGATGCTGGATCAGAAGATGTTTTACTAAACCACAAATTAAAAATAATGTACAGTTACTCTTCAGCGGCGGATAGGGGAAACCCTGGAGCCCGCAGAAAATAATAAAATACTTTGAATACTTCGAATTAGTGAGTCCACTCATGATCATTTTGCTTTCTTCCTCACCCCCCGTTCATTGAGCATAACCTCATAATGTCTTCCCGTTACCTAAGCCACCCATATGTATCCTTGAATTTCCTGTTATGACATACACGTGGCTAACCGTTCCCATTTCTAATTTTGAAGTTCAAGCTTCGTCTGTTGAACTTTTGACACAGTTCATCATTAGTAAACCAAAATGAATAATTTCCTATATCCGTAAAGATTTTAAGATTTTTTTTTTTTTTTTTTTTTATGAGCCGTGCATTTACCATTGCTCTTTTTTGTGGTAACGTGCGAATTCCATCGTTGGGCTGTTAGTAATTAGTGTCCACAAGAACCTTAGCCCATGTCATATAAGGATAAAATTCAACCAAGTAATGGCACTTTAGCCTCTCAGCATCGGGGTCTAGGTCAAGAACTTAATCTCATTACTCATACCTGGGAGTAATTGAAGTTTCTTGATGCAATTTGCATACATGGGCAACACTCATGATAGTTTGGCGCATTGCACTTCATCATAAGTAAAGTCCAATCCTTAGAAAATACTGAGTTAAATTACTTAAAATTGAATGAAATTCCATACTTGATAGCAAACTTGATTATATAAAATAATTTTGGTTAAGCTGATAGAAAACCTACTGACCGAATAAGATTAATTCATCTACGTTCTGAATAAAAACGAGGTTTATTGTAATTTTCAGATTTTTTTTTTTTTTCTTTCCGAGTTTCAGAATTCCTGCTCACTGGTTTATATTCAGTGGTTCGGCTTATCAGAAACGATGGCGTTTCACTTTACAATTTTGGCAACATCCAACGAGACTTAGAAGCCAAATAAAACAAAACTACGTGTCAAGTTCCAGACGTTTGTTGTATGGGAACGATGCGCTAGTATTGTCGGTCAACGATTTATCGATCCGAGCTTACTGTAGACTACTGTCGGGAAGCAACGATGGAACGTGTCGTTCACGTGATTGTGGTAGGTGCGAATGAATGCTATGTGCTAGTCACAAGAAAACTACTCATCATTTTTATGCAAACAAGTTAAATTACAATTTCGAAAGACAATAAATAAATACCTAGTATAGACAACTACAAATTACAACCCTTAAAGACCTACGGTTTTTGAGACATTAAAATAAGTTAGAAAAAATGTGTCAAGCATATTAAATTGATTATAACTGATTGAAAATGACTGGCCACAAACACAGTACATTTGGAGTAATTATGTCCGTACTCATTATATTTTTTGTGGTCATAATGTCTAAATAAATAAATATTCCTCAATAATTAATGCAAAATGATCACTCAAATTTCTTAAATTTATGATAAAAAAAAACAGCAAAAGATATACTAAAAAATAAGCTTTATTTAGATAGAAAAAAGTCACTTTTTATTAGCTAATAAGGTTCAGTATGTATTTCGTTTGTTACTTTGCTGACATTTAGACAGAATTCAGTTTCCTCATCACACAGTATGGGAGTGTACTTTTATGTAATTATACAAAATAAAATTCACCCGATAGCAATAACTTGTATGGTTTCGTTAGTATTATTCACATTTCAAATCAATTCATTATGAACAACAGTGTAATGTCCTCTCACTCAAGCTTGCTTGATCTTTTTCACAAATGATTCTGATCCTATCAAGATTCATATTCATTTGTTCAAAGCACAACAGTTAGCAATTGCTGAAAGTGATTTTATTGGCCAAGTACAAACAGTTTTGGCAGATCTGTCTTATTGTTTTTTATTATTTTTTTTTATTTACATGTATGTAACTGTTTATACAAGTGAAATGACCACAGATCTATTGGTCAGCTACAGTTTGTAGCTGACCAGTAAAATCATCCAGATCATGTGTCAGACTCTTGTTCTCAAAGCCAACAACTTGGAACCTTTTGTGTCTTGTATAGAAATTACCACATTTTAGTGTAATGTGAATCATTTGTAAATGAAGCATGGGAAGGTGACATTTGGTTATGTTATTTTAATTAAAATTTGATTTATTTTTTGAATGGTGCTTCAACGCTTGCTTGCTTGCATCATTTTGCTAATACTGACTTGCATTTTCCATCTGAATGTGATTAGTAGTCAATAAAATTCATCTAATAAAAAAGCATAACCCCTGGCTTTATGACCGTGAAGGGCAATAAAGATTATCTCTCTCTCTCTCTCTCTCTCTCTCTAGAATTGACACCTGTTAGATGATTTCAGTAGTATGATCCAATCAGACACATTTATGATATTGTAGTGGATGAGCATTATAGAGGTGTGAGGACCTCATATAAAAAGCTTATTGTTAATCCAGTAAGTGTATATGCATTTATCATGGCATACTCTAGAAAGCATATGGCCAGTAAGTATGTAGTCAGTTTGCAAAAAGTATTATTATTTGTATTATTTCTTAATTCTGTGAATTAAGAAATAATACAGATTTCACAAACAGACATTTTTGTTCCATATATAAGCAGGCTATATACTTATATACTCCCATGCAGGTCTGGAATAGGAAACTCGTGGGCTCCATGCAGCTTGTTTAGGGTCCTATCCAAATTGTAAATATCAAAGGGAATATCAGGAAATTAAGCATTTAACCAATTATTGCACACCGCTTTGAACACAGAAAAAAAAAATCAAAACAATATTTAAATGTATTAAAAAAAAAAGTCATTCTCATTTTTATTAAAAAAAAATGTGGTTACAATCATTGATGTTATAGATTGTAGAGAAAGCGTCTGAGTTTGAATCCTGTCAAACTGGTGTTTTTTTTTTTTTTTTTTTTATGCTGTGGCTGAGTTAGTTTTCCTCAAGTGAGGATTGAATGGTTTTATTTCCCATAATCTTGAGTTTTGGTCCTTGGTCCGGCAAACTGACTGAGATTATATTTGGTTAGTCACGATACACTGGTTCCTGGTAGGCTTAGCTGTTTTGGCACTTGACACACACAAGTAAAAAATTGCTGTTAATTACTAGTAGGGTTTTAAGGTGATCTGACTCTTTAACTGGATTTCTGATCAAGTTAATATATGTGCCTTCTGAAATCTTGTCACTATCCTCTATGAATTGAACACATTGCAAAGAAATTGTTTCACAAAAACTTCTCTTTTTATTGCATTATGTTGGTGTGCGTGTGTGTAGGATTACTCAAAATTATATAACATAATTCTACAGTGAATTCCAGGATACAAAAGAAATAGAATCTTGGGAATTTGTTGAAAACAGCATGATTTAAGATAAACAATGTTCAGGTTGTTATATTATTCCTCAAATCAGAGAAATTGATGCAAAACAATGTGGTTACACTAGAGTACAGTAAGCCTGTTAAAATACTTGACACATTTGACTTGAATTCAGGAAATAAAATTTATTTAAAAAAATTAAATTCTTCTTGGTTTACAGATTATTGCTTCCTACATTTAATATAGATGTGCATGCTTCAGCCAAAACTATTGCTACACGACAAGCAGTTATTATTTACAGTGCTATGCAACATGGGAAGCATTCTCAAAGAGTGATGCAAATTTAAAAAAAAAAATTGTTTGGGGTGTTGCCTTGGGGTTGGGGGAGTTTAAACTATGAATTAAGGCTACAGCCAAATCTTAACTTTTAATTATGTAATCTTCCCCCCCCCCCCATTACACTAATTTTAATTATGTTAATGCAATTTTTGTTACTACATCATTCCATGTAATAAAAGGCTTGCTATTATTAAAATGTGTGACTAAATTGAGCAAATGGATAGGAAATGGCATTGCAGCTGTCAGGCACTGTGCATAAAAATATCTAACCTGCCATCAGTTGGAGACAAGTTGACCAACTGCAGCTCTATCATGTGTAGATCCTGTCACACACACAACTGCAATGAATTCAACCAGATTCAAGTATAAGGACAGTTGTAACACATGGGAACTGATGGTATCCTACACATGGGGACGTAAACAGGACTCTGAATGGTCCTGAGCACGCTGTAACAGCGTTTCCATTTATCTCACACACACACACACATATTGGTAATGTGGTATACATAACTGTTTGCTAAAAATATATTTTATTAACAAACATTGCTGAAATTTGCTATTTCAGCTCCTTACATATTTATGCTTTCAGCCAGGGAGTATTACTGTGTGACTGAAATTTTACAATTTAAATTTATATCCAGAGGTTGAAAGAGAAAATTTTATGAAATTGAGTGCTTGTTAATAAAATATTTTTTTAATAATCAGCTTTGTGCAAAACATTGCCAACACTTGTGACAAATGTATACCGTAGAAAGCATATCATTATATGCCTCATCATCTGATCTTCAGTTTCCACTTCAGCAAATTCTTTGATTTAGAGTATTGACATAAAGTACTTCTTAAATGGCAAACAGAATCTGGGAATCATAATACCACTTCTACATCTGTGTTACACTCAAATCTAGACATTATCTTGGAAACAACAGATTGCAGCTCAAAATATCCAAACACAAGAAAAACTTATAACCAGATGCATTGATGACTCAGAATCAGTGATATTGTCACCATGATAGTGGAATGCAATCAGGCTGACCTGCAACTGTCTCATCAAACTGGTAAAGAGCCTAGCTCGTCTAAGCAGTATGTTGTTTTTGGGAAATATACTGGACCTTGTCAGTGGACCAGCACTTTACTTGGGCAAGTTCTGTTGGGGGGAAAAATCACATGGATCAGAAAAACTGCAGGAAACATTCACATTGCAACAGCTGGTGATCTGCTACCTTGGGAAAGAGCACAAAAATTATGTTTCTCAAAAGTGTCAAGAATTCCTCACAGTTCATGGTGCATGCAACTGTTAAAGCTTATGCTAACCAAATTTGTGAATGTCACATATACCACATATATCTTGGTAAGCAGAATAAGTTTCCCAAAAAAACTAATCATGTTCCACACATTTAGATTAAACAAATAACTTCTTTTTTTTTCTCTTTCCTTTGACTAAAAATGTTGGTCCAAAAGCTTATCCATAGGATGTGTTTAACAATTCCTTTCCTGGTTTAATATAACTTGTGCCTCTTCAGGACATCTGCTCAATACATGTTCAGCAAGGTTTGATAATGAAATGTAACACCAATTAGGTTATTGTTGATTACATTAATCCTTGCAGGGACAGATTTTATGCCATTGGGAACTTTGAGGTTCAGGGTGAATAGGTAACTCCCTTAACACAGACATTTTTCTTAACCTGGTGGATTTAAAAAAAAAAAAAAAAAATCACTGTTTATGCTTGAGGTATTTATGGATGGACATACCAAAGTATACAAGGAGCGAGGGAATGATTCCAGCAGTGGGGAAGATGGATTGCAAAATAGCAACACATACGACATACCCGATATTCTTCCTGATGAGGTAGAACATGCATTGAAGAAAATGAAGAAAAAGAAAATCAGAAAGCCCCGGGGGAAGATGAAGTTTTTTTTTTTTTTTTTTTTTTTTATGAGAACCCCAAACACGAGAGGTATTAGAACCTATAGTACTTAGTACCGTGCTTGGGTTGGAGGTTCAGAAGACGAAAGAAGATATTTGTTGATATTGGACTTGAACTTCTGTAGATTGTAATTTTCAGGAAATACGTATGAAGGAAGGTTGTTCCAGAAAACAGCAGTTGAATGAATAAATGAAGAAGATGAAAAGTTGGTTCTGTGGGTTTGTAGTTGGACAGTAAATGGATGTTGGCTGGTGGCGGCACGTGTTCGGACTGTTTCGAAAGAGAGAACGGGAATTATAGAAGCCAATTCAGAAGAACAGTGCCCATGGAAGTATCTGTAGAAGAGGCATGCAGCAGAAACAGTGCGTCTATGAGAAAGCGAGTGGAGAGATTCTGTTAGAGATGAATCATTAATTAACCTAACTGCCCTCTTATGAATGGAATCAAGAAGCCTGAGAGAGGTTTTGGGGGGCACCACCCCAGATGTGGGAACAATATTCCATGGCAGGGTGGATTTGCGATTTATACAGAGTGAGCAGCTGTTTGGAAGAAAAGTAACGCCGAGAGCGAAAGAGAAAACCAAGTTTTTTAGATGCAGAGGAAGCAATATTTGTAATGTGCTTGTGCCAAGAGAGAGAGAGATTAGAAGTAAGGGTAATCCCCAAAAGAGATATATCATTTTGCCTAGAAATCGGAGTGTCATTAAAGATAAGCATAGGAGCAGAAGAATCCTTTTTGCGAGATATAAGACAAGATTGAGTTTTAGAAGGGTTGAAATCAACTAAGTTGTCTTTGCCCCACTGGAGAATTACCTGAAGATCGGCATTTAAGGAATTGGCAGCAGATTTTCGAGAACTTGAAGCTGATTGAGCTGGACAAGGTTTCTCAAAATGGAAAGTTGAATGCAATGTGCTATCATCGGCAAAACTATGGATAGGATTTCCAGTCAATGGAAGAAGGTCATTGATATTCAAGAGGAAAAGAGTGGGGGAAAGAACTGAACCTTGGGGGACACCGGCATTAGTGGAGAAGTTAGAAGACAGAGAGCCATCTACCATCACCCTCAGTGAGCGATCAGAGAGAAAACTGGATAACCAATTACTAAAAACAGTTGGCAAACCATACGATGGAAGCTTGTTTAGAAGACCTTTATACCAAACACGATCAAAAGCCTTTGAGATGTCAAGAGCAACTACTTGTGTTTCACAGAACCTTTCCATTGAATTAGTCCATAAATGGGTAACATAAGCCAGAATATCACCAGTGGATCGACACTGACGGAATCCATACTGGCGATCGTTGATCAGACGGAAGGTTTCTAGGTAGTTTAAGAGTTGGCGGTTAATTGATTTCTCCATTACTTTAGAAAGAGTAGAACTAATTGCAATGGGACGATAATTGGATGGGAGGGATTTGTCACCCTTTTTAGGAACTGGCTGGATATGAGCAAATTTCCAAACAGAAGGAAAAACACCTTTGGAATAAGAAAGTGAAAAAAAGGCGGCAAAAAATAGGAGTAAGTTCAGGAGCACAGGTTTTGAGAACAAGTGGAGAAATACCATCGGGACCTGGAGCTTTCTTAGCATCAAGATTCGTCAAAATCCTTCTGATATCCTTTTGACGGAAGACCACAGGAGGCACTGAATGAAAGCGTGTTAGGAATGGTGGGAGGTGTTTTACCAAGATCATTAATACATGAGCTCGAAGAAAAATGGGATGCTAACAGGTCAGCTTTATCCTTGGCTGAAGTGACAACAGAACCATCTGGTTTGGACAGAGGTGGGAGCAGAGATGGGCAAAAGTTGTGGCCAATAGCTTTGGCAAGAGACCAGAATGCTCGGCTACCATTAGGGCAAGAAGCAAATTTTCTACTCTTAGCCTGTTCAAACTCTAGTTTGGACTGATTAATAACTGCTTTACAATTGTTGCGAGCTTTGGTGTAGGCAGAAAATGAAACTGAAGAATTAGAAACAAGCCAATTACGATATGCAACATTCTTCTCTTGGACAGCCTTAGCACATTTATTGGAAAACCAAGGTTTAGATAAAGGACGAGATTTTAAAGTGGAGTGTGGGATAAAGGATTCCATTCCTGCAAGAATAATTTCACTGACACGATCTGAGCAAACGTTGACATCAGAAGTTTTGAAACAGGAATCAGACCAAGGAAAAGAAGAAAAGAAATCTCGCAGGTCATCCCATTTTGCATTCTTGTAATGCCAAACAATACGAGGTTGGGAATAGCCATGAGATAAAGGTTCCATTGGAGAAGAGACAATCACCAAGTTGTGATCTGAAGTGCCTAAAGGACCTCTCACTTCAACCTTGTACTTACAAGGGTTGTTTGTGAGAAGAAGATCAAGCGTATTGGCTGTATGATTAGGATTGTTCGGTATTCTTGTAGGTAAATGAACAATCTGTGCTAGGTCATTAGTAATTGCAAAAGCCTCAGCATCTCGACCTGCTGGGTCGGTGTGACTAGAAAACGGAAGCCAGCTGGAGTTGTGAACATTAAAATCACCAAGGAAAATTACCTCACTGTTAGGAAAGTTGGATTGACGAAAATCAAGTTGCAAAGAGAGGTAGTCAAAGAGCTCCAAGTGATTAGTGGAGTTGGGAGAACGGTAGAGACAACAGATGAATTTGACACAGTGAGGCAGAGAGATTTTAAGCCAGAGAAGATTAAAGAGAGAAGATTCCAAATTGCCAAGTCTCTGACAGGGAATATCAGAACGGACATATGCACAAGTACCACCTTTGAGGCGAAAGGAATCATACAGCAAATAATTTGGACATCTGAGATGAGCAGTAGTTGAATCAACTGATAACTGAGATTCAGTCAGAAAAAGTACATTGGGTTTGGAAGATTGCAAGTGGAAATGGACATCGTTGAGATTGGAATGGAGACCACGTATATTTGTGAAATGAATTAGGAAGTCCTTGGGAGGTTTAGATCTTTTTGCAGATAAGCTTGCTCTATTATTTTGACAATTCATGGTGTATTCAATAGTAAGAAAAAGTGGGTGGGACATGCTGTATGAAGTAATGAAATTTTTGGATATGGCGTACATGTGGTAAGAATATACCCAGATCCTTGACATAACGTGGCCTCGACAATGCTCCCCGCATACACACTACTCGGACTCCCTCCAGTCACTATCTGGCAGAGTAGAGGTAGCAAGGTTATACACTAGCTGATCCGGAAGCCTCCTAGAGAGTTACCAATAGGTTTGGTCCGGTGTACTATCTAGCGGCCGGCCTGCGAACACCGTTTTAGAGCTGTACCCTCGAAATGTAAGGAATATTGGATCTCACCACGACATTCATCATAACCTCAAAAATCATCAATTATACTGCATGATGGAAGAGATAGGGAAGGGTTGGCCGGAACTTAGCTCTAGAGACTAAACATGGGTTCCACCACTTCAAGCCTCCAATAAGCAAAGTGGTGGTATTTCACCGGTTGATGAGAGTCATCTACCACCTAGTACTGCCTGGTAACATAGAGGGGCGGCGTTCCTCCATGTGGTGTGGGCGCCACACCTCGACCCCTGCTTACGTTGGTTCACACCTGGGTGGTCACCCACCATGTATTTGTGCATGAAGGTTATACCCAGGATTACTAACAGTCCCACCATCGTGAAGGTGCAAGCAGAGGATTTGGCTGTCGTAGACCGTCCGGACTTCGCCGAAATTGGGTCCACTTGACTTGAGTGTCACCCGAATATCAGTTCCATCAGCGTTTTAGACTCCCAGGTAGCAAGAACAGCTTGTCTGGCATATCTGAGAGAATGTCTGTGACAACCTCAAGGACCCAAGTTACCGTAGAGTTGTTAAAATTGGGAGGAAGAGACATAACACAAAAACTGGCAAGGCTCTTCACAAAGTGCATTAGAAAAGGTGTGACGCCTAAGCAGTGGAATAATGCAATCGTAGTTTTGCTGCATAAGAAAGGAGATAAATCAGAAATTGGAAATTATAGACCAATTAGCTTGTTATCCCACATCTACAAGTTGTTCACAAAGGTCATTACTAACAGATTAGAAAGAATACTTGATGAGAATCAATCGAAAGAGCAAGCTGGCTTTAGGTCAAGATTCTCAACTATGGATCACCTTCACGTAATATCACAGCTAATGGAGAAAACAAATGAATATAAAACACCATTATGCCTGGCATTTGTGGATTATGAAAAGGCATTTGACTCCATACAGCATAAGGCAATGTTTCGGGCACTGGAAAGACAAGGCATAGATACCCCATATATTATGATTTTGAAGAAAATATATGAGAGTGCCTCCTTTATTAGACTAGACAAAAACAGCAGAAATTTAAAATCGAGAAAAGAGTTCGACAAGGAGACACAATATCTCTGAAGCTATTTACTGCTGCCCTTGAGGAAGCTTTCAGAAGATTAGACTGGTCGCAGAAAGGAGTAAATGTGAACGGAGAGTACCTAAACCATTTACGATTTGCAGATGACATTGTGGTCATAAGCCACGATCCCAAAGAATTAGAGGAAAATCTTAATCAGTTATGCACAGTTAGTAAGGATTTTGGACTAAAGATGAATATGGCTAAAACAAAAGTAATGATGAACAAGTATGCCACAGAAAGGGAAATAATGATTGAAGGAACAGTAATTGAAAAGGTGGAGTCATATACTTATCTGGGACAAGTTATGAGCTGTTATAATGATAAATGGCTGGAAGTCAAGAGAGAATAAATTTTGGATGGATAGCATTCAGGAAATATAGTCGCATACTGAAGAGCAATATCCCAGTTTGTCTGAAACGTAAAATAATGAACCAATGTATACTCCCCACCATGACATGGAAGTGAAACTTGGGCACTCACCAAAAGAATGGAAGAGAAGCTGAGAACTACACAGCGAAGAATGGAACGAATTATATTGGGAATCAGACTGTTAGATAAGAAGAGAAACACATGGATTAGGCAGCAAACTCAAGTAAAGGACATTCTTATCAAAACTAAAGAACTAAAATGGTCTTGGGCAGGACACATAGCTCGAAGACATGATGACAGATGGACTAAGAAAATAACAGAATGGTACCCAAGAGGAGCTAGAAGAAAACCTGGAAGACAAAGGCGGAGATGGATAAATGAAATTCATGAGTTTTTGGGTAGTAAATGGATGGCCAGTGCTCAAAACAGAAGGAACTGGAAAGTTGCTGGAGAGGCCTTCATCCTGCAGTGGATTGAAAATGGCTGATGATGATGATGATGATGATGATGATGATGATACCAAAGTATAGAAACTTATAAGTGGGAACTAAATTTCATGATAAGAGAAGCAAGTGGAAGAGATTGTTATGGTTTAAAAAAAAAATTAAGGCACTTTTCAATTATTTTAAAAGAAGTAGTAAAAGAGGTAAGTAAAACTTTAGCCATAATTATGAGGCATTGGATTCTGACGATGTTTCTATGAGTTGGAGATGTCCAAATGTCTCCCCTATTCATGAAGGGAGAAATGAATAACTAGAAACCTTTGAGCTTAACTTCTGTTCCAGAGGAAATAATGAAGTCAGTGATCAAAGAGATAATGCAGGATCATAACAGAAATAGTTATATGGCAATCATAGCATAGATTGGTTAAGGGAAAATCCTTATCTTATCAATCTGATTACATACTTTGATGTACTAACAAAGGAATTGGATACAGAAAATAATTTTGACATCATATCCTTAGCTTTCAATGAACATTTTGATACTTTTACATATAAAAAAACTACTGCACAAATTAGAGCGTTGTGGCATTAGGGGCAAGATACTGCAGTGAATGAAGGGATGGTCGAGTGAGAGAAGACAGTGGTTATCAATGGGTGCTGATCTTCTTAGGCTAATGTTATTATTCTCCCAGGATTCAAGTATTGGGCCCTTTATTGTTTTTAATATTTATTAACAGTATCAATGAAGCCCTATCAAGGTTAATATCAGAGTTTGCAGATGATATGAAGGTTGGTAGGGTGGTTAATGACAGAAATCAGAGTATGACTCTGCAACATGTGAGGTTACTGTACATGGGTAGTAGGAATCCCAGAATAACAGATGATTATCTTGTTGGATGGTACTGCATTCAAGTTAGTGGGGAGAAAAAAAAGATTGTGAAGTCTGTAAAGTTCTCTGAGCAGTGTAAGCAGGCTACTAGGGATAACTCATGTTGTTCTGCCAATGGTATATAGGAATTTTGCCAGCAGGGACAAAGAGGTGATTGATTATCCTGTTATATAAGGCAATGGTTAGGCCACATCTTGAGTACTACATACAGGCCTGGAAGCCTCATTTTACAAATGTGGATATGTTGGAATGGGTTTAGAGATGAGCAACAAGATTAGTCAGGCAAAGAAAAGGGTTTGTTTACCAAGAAAGATATCATTCTGCAAAAGCAGCATCTGTAAACTAGGCACCTGCAAGGAGTTGAAATTTGAAATGATTAAAAGTGGTGTCCTTACTCTTGCTTGGATGACACGCATGAGGGAAGGTGCATTGTAGGGGTTTAATGGCATGTAAGCTGCTTGGCTATAATACATCTATATCTCTGGTTCAACAGTTGAGGATCCTGCTCAGGTGGCTAACAATCTAAACGAGTATTTTGCATCTACATTCACGCATGAGGAGTTATTCAGGAAGGAGAATGATGTAGGTAAAGTAAACATTGGCAGTGAGCTGGATGATTTTGTAATAACTGAGAGGAAAGTGGAGGAGAGATTGTTGAGGATAAACATAAAAAAGGCACCTGGGGTGGATGGGATCTATCCAGTTATATTAAAGGAGGCAGCAAAGGAAGTATGCAAACCCCTAGCCATAATTATGAGAGCTTCTTTGGACTCAGGGGAGGTACCCATAGACTGGAGATGTGCAAATGTAACCCCAATTCACAAAGGAGGATCAAAGGCTGACACAAGTAATTATAGACCTGTTAGTTTAACTTCTGTTGCAGGTAAATTAATGGAGGCACTGGTTAAAGAAGCACTGCAGGATCATCTAGACAAGAATTCAGTTATAGCTCAGACGCAGCATGGTTTTGTTAAGGGCAGGTCTTGCCTGACCAATTTGATTGGATACTATGATGTAGTCACAAAAGAACTGGATGCAGGGAATAACTTTGATATTATATATTTGGATCTTAGAAAGGCTTTTGATACTGTTGCACATGGAAGACTACTGCACAAATTGGAGCAGTGTGGCATTGGAGGCAAATTGCAGCTATGGATAAGGGGATGGTTGAGTGGCAGAAGACAGAGAGTGGTAATCAATGGACACTGCTCAACGTGGACTAATGTTATTAGTGGAGTTCCTCAAGGTTCAGTGTTGGGTCCATTGTTGTTTTTGGTGTTTATGAATGATATTGATGATGGGATATCAAGTTTAATGTCTAAGTTTGCAGATGATACAAAGGTTGGCAGGGTCGTTAAGGACACTACTGACGCTATGCTGCTGCAACAGGATCTGGAAAGGTTGAACAGATGGGCTGAGAGGTGGCAAATGAGGTTTAACATCGACAAATGTAAAGTGCTGCATATGGGAAACAGTAACCCCAGAGCAACGTATCAACTCTGCGGTACTACACTGACAGTGGTGGAGAATGAAAAGGACCTGAGGGTAATTGTGCAGGCAGATATGAAGTTCTCTGAGCAGTGCAGACGAGCTGCAAGAGTAGCTCATGGTGTCTTGTCAATGATATACAGGAATTTTTCTAGCAGGGATAAGGAGGTGATTATTCCCTTGTATAAGGCAATGGTAAGGCCACATCTTGAGTACTGTATACAGGTCTGGAGGCCTCATTTCAAGAAGGATGTAGAGCTGCTGGAACGGGTACAGAGAAGGGCAACAAGATTAGTAAATGGAACAAAGGGTTGCTCTTACGAAGAAAGGCTTAAGTTTTGCAAATTACAGAGTCTGGAGACTAGGCACCGGCGAGGTGATCTGATAGAGGTGTATAAGGCTTTGAATGGTTTGAGCATGCTCAATGCCAATGGGATTCTTCATCTTTCTCAGAATAATCACCTCAGAGGGCATAAATTCAAATTGAGGAAGGACGGATGTCGGATAGATGTGCGGAAATTTGCCTTTGGCCAGCGGGTGGTTGGTTGGTGGAACCGACTTCCATCACTTGTTGTTGAAGTTGATAGCCTAAACAAATTTAAAGCTCAACTGGACAGGTATTTCGAACGAACGGAGGGGTGAAATGGGAGAGGGTTTTTTTTTTTTTTTGGCTGATGCTGAATAAGCTTGCTTTCTTGCATCATATGCCTCTACTAATGCTAATCTCTAGGGGGATGTAAATGACTGTATCCTGGTTGTAGAAATGGATGTGTGAAAATTTGCTTTCATCTTCTGGGTAGTTGATTGTTGGAACAAGCAACTCTTTCGATGTTGTAGGGGTGGGTCATTTGAATAAATTCAAAGAACTAGGTAGACTGTTATAATAAGCTTGCTTTCTTGCTACTAATACTAACTAAATTTAAATTGAAACAGGCTGGCTGTAGGGTAAATGTGTGAAAATTTGTTTTCAGCCAGTGAGTGAGTAATCTTTGGAACAAACTTTGTGGAGGTGGATAGTTTGAATAAATTTAAGGACGAATTAAGAAAATTGATAGAGGGGATGGGCGATTGAGGCTGGTAGTGGTTTTTATTTATTTATTATTATTATTTTTTTTTAGCAGATGTTATATAAGCTTGTTTCTTTGAATCATTTGCCACAATTAATATTAATATATTTAATATATAAAAACATGGATAGAATGCCTATAGCTTATTTTTGTGTGTGTTGTTATGCCTCTTATTTTGTTGTATTTGAGGCAAGCTGCCTGACTGTCAGCCCTTGGGCCCAAATCCGTGTTGGTTGTTCATTGTTGAGTTTTTTGTTTCTGAGGAATGGCTGCTCCACCATCTTGGGAACCTTTGTGGATATTGTCTAGCCCCAAAAAAATTCATGCCTGTGACTTGGCTAATGTTATCAGTGTATGGCACTATGCATGCCATAGTGAGCAATGGCAAATATTTAATTATCACCACTGATGGTGTGCCGACTGGGCCGCGCATTTGAATCCCACCTCAGGCTTGGATCAGAGTAAAATGCAAAAACTTTGGGAGGTGCATTATGACCATAAATGTGTCATTATGACCATAAATTACCAAAAATGGTTTATGCTATTAGTTAAGAAACACATAAAAACCAAGGAAGTGAAGCCAGTCGACATCGCTGGACAGTGCAGTGTTGAGTCAGTTTGGTGTGACATAAGCATTGGGAGATCAAAATTGAGAGTAGGAGTGTGCTATAGGCCTAATGACTCTGATGAGTATAATAAGGAACTGTACAGGGAAATAGAGTGGGCCAGTAAATCAGAGAGTCTTATAATGGGAGATTTTAATTTCCCAGATATTGACTGGAATTTGGGGGCTGGTTACTCACGCACTAGCAGGGCTTTTGTGGATTTATTGGATGATTGTTTTCTACATCAGCATGTTCGGGAGGCAACTAGAGGGAGTAATACTCTTGATTTGATTATCAGCAGTGATTCTTCATACATTAAGAATCTGCAGATAAATGAACCACTAGGTGGCAGTGATCACAGTATGCTGAAGTGGGATTTACTCAAAGAGCTAACTACCATTAGGGGTAAAGGGAAGGGTTATTGCTTCCGTAAAGGCGACTACTATGGACTGAGACAGTATTTAAATTCTATACAGTGGGACCAACTGATGATGTTACCAACAGCAAATTCAAAATGGGAAGCATTTAGGGTTGAAATTGAATAGTTTAGGGTTGAAATTGAAAGTGTCTGCAATTCTGCCCAGACACGATAGGAGGGAGTATATGATGAGAGCCCTGTCAATCAATTCGGCCCTGGAAAGATTGTGCAGGGCTCAAGGGGTAGAATTTTTTTCAGCCTGGTCTGTACTTGTTAACAGGAGAGACTGCTTCTACAGGGATGGGATACACTTAAATAGAAAGGGTGCAAGAATGTTTGCTGATGCTATCGAGGCAATGTTAGGTGGGTCGGAAAACTGCTAGATTGGGGGGATACAAGGACTAATAGATTAACAGTAGCCACTGGCAGAGGTGAAAGTGATTCTTGCACTGCTTCTATTGGAATGAGCCGCAGCCTGGAAAATAAGATGCAGGATATTTCAGAGACTGCTGGGAATCATTGGGGTACAAGTAAACACATGGGTTGTGTTAGGGTAGCTAAGAAAAAGAACAGGTGCATGTATACTTGTGTGTACACCAATGCTAGGAGTTTAGTAAATAAATTTGATGAATTTGAGGTATTGCTCAAAACATCAAAGGCAGATATTGTGGGGATTTCAGAGACGTGGTGTCACACAGATATAAGAAATGCAGAACTGGAATTTGGGGAGTACAATGTCTACAGAAAGGATAGACAGGATAGGAAGGGAGGAGGGGTTATGCTATTAGTTAAAAAACACATAAAATCCAAGGAAGTGAAGCCAGTCGACATCGCTGGACAGTGCAGTGTCGAGTCAGTTTGGTGTGACATAAGCATTGGGAGATCAAAATTGAGAGTAGGAGTGTGCTATAGGCCTAATGACTCTGATGAGTATAATAAGAAACTGTTCGGAGAAATAGAGTGGGCCAGTAAATCAGAGAGTCTTATAATGGGGGATTTTAATTTCCCAGATATTGACTGGAATTTGGGGGCTGGTCACTCACACAGTAGCAAGGCTTTTGTGGATTTATTGGATGATTGTTTTCTACATCAGCATGTTCGGGAGGCAACTAGAGGGAGTAATACTCTTGATTTGATTATCAGTAGTGATTCTTCATGCATTAAGAATCTGCAGATAAATGAACCACTTGGTGGCAGTGATCACAGTGTGCTGAAGTGGGAGTTACTCAAAGAGGTAACTACCATTAGGGGTAAAGGGAAGGGGTATTGCTTTCGTAAAGGCGACTACAATGGACTGAGACAGTATTTAAATTCTATACAGTGGCATCAACTGATGATATTGCCAACAGCAAATTCAAAATGGGAAGCATTCAAGGAACTTATCGTGGAAGCTACTAGGCTTTACATACCAACTAAGAAATATTGTTCAAGGTTTAGGCCTAAATGGTTGTCAGATGAACTAATGAGGCATATGGCAGAGAAGAAAAATGCATGGGATACATACAAATTAACACGTGACACGGACGCCTATGATAGATACAAGTTGATCTGTAACCAAGTTACAAAGGAGGTTAGGCAGGCGAAGGCAGATTACGAGAGATCCTTGGCAAGGGATGCGAAGAAAAACAGCAAAGAGTTCTTTACTTATGTAAACTCTAGAAGGAAGGGGATGAATCAGATTGGTCCACTTGAGATCGATGGGTCAACTGTTGATGACCCTGCTCGGGTAGCTAACAAACTAAATGAATATTTTGCATCGACATTCACACATGAGGAGTTATTCAGTGAGGGGAATGCCAGAGGTGTATTCAACTCTAGCAGTAAGCTAGAGAATCTTGTAATAACTGAGAGCAAAGTGGAGGAGAAATTGTTGAAGATAAACACAAGAAAGGCACCTGGGGTGGATGGGATCTATCCAGTTATATTAAAGGAGGCAGCAAAGGAGGTAAGCAAACCCTTAGCCATAATTATGAGAGCTTCCTTGGACTCAGGGGAGGTACCCATTGACTGGAGATGTGCAAATGTGACCCCAATTCACAAAGGGGGATCAAAGGCTGACACAAGTAATTATAGACCTGTGAGTTTAACTTCTGTTCCCGGAAAATTAATGGAGGCACTGGTGAAAGAAGCACTGCAGGATCATCTAGACAAGACTTCAGTTATAGCTAGGACACAGCATGGTTTTGTTAAGGGGAAGTCTTGCCTGACCAATTTGATTGGATACTATGATGCAGTCACAAAAGAACTGGATGCAGGGAATAACTTTGATATTATATACTTGGATCTTAGAAAGGCTTTTGATACTGTTGCACATGGAAGACTGCTGCACAAATTGGAGCAGTGTGGCATTGGAGGCAAGTTGCTGCTATGGATAAAGGGGTGGTTGAGGGGGAGAAGACAGAGAGTGGTAATCAATGGACACTGCTCATCGTGGACTAATGTTATTAGTGGAGTCCCTCAGGGTTCAGTATTGGGGCCTTTATTGTTTTCTGTATTTATAAATGATATTGATGATGGTATATCAGGCTTAATGTCCAAGTTTGCAGACGATACGAGGTTGGCAGGGTTGTCAAGGACACTACTGACACTATGCTGCTGCAACAGGATTTGGAAAGGTTGAGCAGATGGGCTTCGAGGTGGCAAATGAAGTTTAACATTGACAAATGTAAAGTACTACATATGGGAAACAGCAACCCCAGAGCAACGTATCAACTCTGTGGTACTACACTGACAGTGGTAGAGAATGAAAGGGACCTGGGGGTGGTGGTGCAGGCAGATATGAAGTTCTCTGAGCAGTGCAGACGAGCTGCAAGAGTAGCTCATGGTGTATTGTCAATGATATATAGGAATTTTTCTAGCAGGGATAAGGAGGTGATTATTCCCTTGTATAAGGCAATGGTCAGGCCACACCTAGAGTACTGTATACAGGCCTGGAGGCTTCATTTCAGGAAGGATGTAGAGCTGCTGGAACGAGTACAGAGAAGGGCAACTAGATTGGTGAATGGGACAAAGGGGTTCTCTTACGAAGAAAGGCTTAAGTTTTGCAAATTACAGTGTCTGGAAACTAGGCACCAGCGGGGTGATCTGATAGAGGTGTACAAAGCCTTCAATGGTTTGAGCATGCTCAATGCTGATGGGATTCTTCCTCTAGCTCAGAAAAATCACCTGAGAGGGCATAAATTCAAATTGAGGAAAGACAGATGTAGGATAGATGTGCGGAAATTTGCCTTTAGCCAGCGGGTGGTTGGTGGGTGGAACAGACTTCCATCCCTTGTCGTGGAAGTTGATAGCCTAAATAAGTTTAAGGCTCAGCTGGACAGGTATTTCGAACGATCAGAGGGGTGAAGTGGAAGTGGTTATTTTTATTTATTTATGTTACTTTTTTTTTTTTTTTTTTTTTTGGCTGATGCTGCATAAGCTTGCTTTCTTGCATCAAATGCCTCTACTAATGCTAATGCTAATGCTAATGCATTCAAAGAACTTATCTTGGAAGCTACTAGGCTTTACATACCAACTAAGAAATATTGTTCAAGGTTTAGGCCAAAATGGATGTCAGATGAACTAATGAGGCATATGGCAGAGAAGAAAAATGCATGGGATACTTACAAATTAACACATGACACAGAAGCCTATGATAGATACAAGTTGATATGCAACCAAGTTACAAAGGAGGTTAGGCAGGCAAAGGCAGATTACGAGAAATCCTTGGCAAGGGATGCAAAGAAAAACAGCAAAGAGTTCTTTACTTATGTAAACTCTAGAAGGAAGGGGATGAATCAGATTGGTCCACTTGATATTGATGGGTCAACTGTTGATGATCCTGCTCAGGTAGCTAACAAACTAAATGAATATTTTGCATCGACATTCACACATGAGGAGTTATTCAGCAAGGGGAATGCCAGAGGAGTATTCAACTCTAGCAGTAAGCTACAGAATCTTGAAATAACTGGGAGTAAAGTGGAGGAGAAACTGTTGAAGATAAACACAAGAAAGGCACCCGGGGTGGATGGGATCTATCCAGTTATATTAAAGGAGGCAGCAAAGGAAGTAAGCAAACCCTTAGCCATAATTATGAGAGCTTCCTTGGACTCAGGGGAGGTACCCATAGACTGGAAATGTCAAATGTGACCCCAATTCACAAAGGAGGATCAAAGGCTGACACAAGTAATTATAGACCTGTGAGCTTAACTTCTGTTCCAGGAAAATTAATGGAGGCACTGGTTAAAGAAGCACTGCAGGATCATTTAGACAAGACTTCAGTTATAGCTCAGACACAGCATGGTTTTGTTAAGGGGAAGTCATGCCTGACCAACTTGATTGGATACTATGATGCAGTCACAAAAGAACTGGATGCAGGGAATAACTTTGATATTATATACTTGGATCTTAGAAAGGCTTTTGATACTGTTGCACATGGAAGACTGCTGCACAAATTGGAGCAGTGTGGCATTGGAGGCAAGTTGCTGCTATGGATAAAGGGGTGGTTGAGGGGGAGAAGACAGAGAGTGGTAATCAATGGACACTGCCCATCGTGGACTAATGTTATTAGTGGAGTCCCTCAGGGCTCAGTGTTGGGTCCATTATTGTTTTCTGTATTTATAAATGATATTGATGATGGTATATCAAGCGTAATGTCCAAGTTTGCAGACGATACAAAGGTTGGCAGGGTTGTCAAGGACACTACTGACACTATGCTGCTGCAACAGGATCTGGAAAGGTTGAGCAGATGGGCTGAGAGGTGGCAAATGAAG